>NW_006399751.1:15741888-15746035 GCF_000299155.1 Elephantulus edwardii | reverse complement strand
CGCCCCGTCCGCTAGACGCCTCGGTGGCATCTGCCTGCTCCGCCCTAAGGGGCGCTGGCCCGGGAGCTTCTTGCACGTCGGGGCTGAGGGGGCGGTGAGGCAGAGGAAGGGGAGCAGTGGACGACACGCGCGGCCGGACCTGGCCTGCTAGACCTCCCCGAGGAAGGTGCGGGAGGGCGGGGCGCGCGCGGCGGGGCGGAGGACGAGTCCCCGAGGCTGCGGCGGAGCTTGAGCTGCTCTCCGCCTGCAACACCCAAGCACTGAAGGGTTTCAAGAGGGCGGCACAGGATCGAGGTCATCTAAACAACTGCTCGCAAAGCCTGCCAGCATCCCCACACCCTCAGTGCCTTGCCTCGGTTTCCCCAAGTGCAAGGGCAAAACGGGAATACTCATGTCACCTCCACGGGTGTGGTCACGAGTCAAAACTGGGTTGGTGAAAGTGCTCTAGGTTTCTCTGCCTAAAGAGGGCACTAAAAATAAGATATAGCGTGTATTTGCATTTCCAACCTTTTATTTACTTAGTCTCAGCACGTTCATGGACTCACCTTGTCATAGTTTGAGGGGGAAAAATAACTCTGAAATGGATGATACTGTTCCCCAGATAGAGGACAGGTTTACTCAGTTTTATAATTGAACTATGCCAAGGTGGAGAAATCTCAAAACACACTTTCCCCTAAATAACGGTCAAGCCACTAGATTGAGATTTAGTGAGTTTAGGGTTTAAGATTATCCACTCTCCTACCCCCTTTTCTAGCAATGGCGATTCTTTTTTTTTTTTTTCTTCCTTTAGAAACTTTCCTCATCTACAAGAAGTCTGTGATTTCTGCAAAGAGACCACTCCGCCCTCCGCGCCCACTCCATGCTCCCTTACCCCCATTTTCCTCACCCCACCCCTCCCAGGAGTGGCCAGTCTTCACTTTTCAGACCACAGTGGCTGATTCGGGATGATTATGCTGATCTTGAGACTTTTACTGGGTCAGTTCCGAAAAAGAACCCTTAGGATAATTAAGTTGGAAGGATCTAAACTAATGATAACAGGGGTCACCAGTGCAGAAGCATGGAGCCAATATCAGGGAAGGAGAGTTAAAGGAGGGTCACTTGGTCTGTTGAACATCCAGAGGCACTAACATTCAGAGTGAACTCAAAGCCTAAACCAGTAAATCCTACCCCTTTTTATTTCCTCAAGTCAGTTGCCACCATGTCCTGTCAGCTTGCCACAAGGAGCCGTGACTCATTATCCCTGAGTCTGTCTGTCCTTTCCAGGCATCATTGCATCGCTGCCCCACAAAACTGGGCTGTATCCTCCCTCCTCCCCCACCCCCCTCCCAGGCCCTAAACTAGCTCCTCCTGGAGAAATGGGGGTCCTAGAGGATGATCTCTTTCTACTGCTAGCTCTAGACCTAGAAACCTCAACCTTGCAACCTTTAACCTCCTCTATTGATTAGCCTACTGCAATCTGTCTTTAAACCAAAAGCCTAAAAATGGAGCTAAAAATGAATCGCTACCACTGCCCTTAGGAGAGAAAAAAATGTATTTAAAAAAACCCTTATGTTCTCTGCTTAAAAGAAGTTCCAACTATCTTTAAAGCATGGTGCATATTCAAACCATTAAAACTGAGGCCAATGATGGTAAAGACGTGTATAAGTGATTTGGTTCATAATAGTCAACAAATACACAATGCAGATGACATAACCTTGCTTGCTGAAACTGAGAAGGACCTGAGGAGTTTACTGCAGAAAGTCAAGAAGCCTTTAATATGGATAGAAGCTCAACATCAAGAAAACAAAGATTCTCACCACTGGGCCGATTGGTAACATCATGATAAGACAGAGAAGAGACTGAGATTGGTATAGCTTCAACTGCTTAGTTCTACAACCAATACTCTTGGTACCAGAGTCCAGGAAATCAAAAGACAAATTGCATTGGGAAAAAAATCTGCTGTCAAGGACCTCTCTAGTGTATTGAAGAGTATCAGTGTCAGTTTAGAGACTAAGGTACACCTGATTCAAGCCATAGTCTTCAATTAATTGTTAAGAATCAGAGAGCTGTACAATGACTAAGCATGACAGAAGAATTAATGCCTTTGAGTTGTGGTGCTAAAGAAGAGTATTGAACATACTATTGACTGCCAAGAGAAGGAATAGATCTGTCCTGGAAAGGGTGAACCAATCTGTGCCTCGTGGGCAAGGAACGAAGGCTGCATAGTATAGTGGACCTGGGGGGGAGGGATTGTAAAACAATTAAAGAACTTTTCTTTTGCATTTCAAAGAGAAAAGTGTACTGTGGGGAGGGGTGGGCAGGGATAAAAGTGCAATAATGAATGAATGGAAATCCAAAGTTCCTGTAAATTTTCATTAAAATTAATAAAAAAGTAAAAAAAAAGAAATAAGTCAATTAGTAATTGAGGACTACTATTATTTGCATAAGGTAAAGTATTACCAAAAAGATGAGCTCAGAAAAGAGTGACCATATTTCTAAATAATTAAGTATAGAGAGTCTTGGAACTTGGAACTTTGTTCTTGTTAGGTGACGTCGAGTATGACCCATAGTGACCCAATAAATAACAGATCTGAACCTTGACCTGTCCTGTGCCATTCTCATGCTTGACACATTAGAGCCCATTGCAGCAGTCACCATGCTAGTCTACCTGGTCAAGGGTCTTCCTCTCCTTCTTTGACCCTCCACCTTTCTGAGCATCATGTCCCTCTCCAAGGAATAGATCCTCCTAGCAACATGCTTGAAGTATGCAAGGCAAAGCCTCATCATCTTTGCCTCCCAAGAGCACTCTGGCTGCAACCTCTGCAAAACATTTTCTGTTTGTTCTCTTGGCCATCCATGGAATGTTCAGTGCTCTTCTCCAACACCACAGCTCAAAGGCATCAATTCCTCTTCTGTCATCTATATTCCTTGTTCAACTCTCTGATACATAGCAAATGATCAGAAAAATAATAGCCAGAATCAGATACACCCTAGTCCTCAAACTGACATCATTACTCCTCAATAATTTGGAGAGATCACTGACTATAGACCTTACCAGTGCAATACACCTTCTGATTTCCTGACTGCTGGTACCAACCTTCCTCTTCATATAGTCTAGCTTCTCAAACTTTGTAGAGGTGACAAAACTGATTGCTTTCATACTCCCGATAGTAAGAGATGGGATTTTAAAAGGTTTTGAGAGACAAAGGCCTAGAAAAATGCAGCCAGGGAAAAGATAGATTTAAGCACATGATAAGAGAGCTTCAGAGTCGCCATTAAGTAGGGAGTTTAAGAATTATGGTTTGCTAACTAACTCATTGGCACCAAGTCAGAAGTAACTGGCACCTGACACTCCAGCTAGTTTTCAGAGACAGTAAATCAGAAGGGGAAAGATTGCCCCTCTTTCTCCCTCTGAGCAACTGGTGGATTTGAATCACTTGCCTTTGGGTTGGCAGCACATCTCTTTACCCACCATGACACTAGATAATTATATTTAGGAATAGAAGGGGGTGTCAGGTAACTTTGTAGTTATTGGCCCTTGAAACTGACTAGAAGGAAAAAGACAAGAAACATATTTAGGAGCATCTAAGTTTCCTAATGTTGCTATAGTAGAAACACCACAAATGCATGGCTTTAAAATAGAGAAATGTCTTGTCTTAAAGTAAAGGAAGCCACATGTCTGAATTCCAGCTATGAGCTTTATGGAACAATCTTTGTCTCTTTCAGCTTCCAGAGTTCAGTGTTTCTTGCTCTTTGTCCTTTTTCATGTAATGTCCATGTGAAGAGATACCTTTTCATACTTGCTTCTGTATCTAACCTTCTTTTGTAACTCAGAAATGATCAAGTTTAAGAACACCTTCTAGTTGTTATGTGCCATCAAGTCATTTGTGACTCATAGTGACCCTATGTACAACAGCTCTGAAGCCCGCCCAGTTGTGAGCCAGTCTCACCATCTATGACACATCTATCCCATTACCCTAGTTATCGTGTCAATCCATCTCATCTGGGGTCTTCTCTCCTGTGCTATCCCTCCACCCCTCCAAGCATGATGTTCTTCTCCAAGGACTGGTCCTCCTGGCCACGTGTTCAAAGTATGTGAAATGAAGCTTCAAAATCCTAGCGTCCAAAGGGAAAACTTGGTTTTACCCTCTCCTCTCCAAGAGAGACT
>NW_006399751.1:15739421-15740978 GCF_000299155.1 Elephantulus edwardii | reverse complement strand
GCAATCAAGATGCCTTAATTATAATTTGTGGCTGGAATACAAAAGTTGGAAACATTGAAAAAGAAATGGTAGTTGGAAAGTATGTACTTGGTGTCAGAAATTAGACCAGAAATAGGATAATTGAATTTTGTTCATTCAATAGTTTATTCATCACAAATATATTTTTGGAAAAACATAAAAGACAATTTATGTATGGACCTCACCAGATAAACTGCTTAGGAATCAGGTGGAAGGAATTGCTGGAGAAGGGTCAAGCAGTCAAAACCAGGACAGGTACTAAATAGGGATCAGCCATCAATTACTAATTTACAAGTTCAAATTGAAGCTGAAGAAAATGAAATCAAGTCCACAAGAACCAAAATGTGGTCTTGAGTCTCCTCCACTTGAATTTAAAAATCATCTCAAGAATAAAGCTGAGGAGCTCTGGTGGCCTGGCGGCAAAAAACTGCACTGCAATCCTAGAGGTACACAGTTCAAATTCACAAGATGCTATGCTGAAGAAGGAGGAATGATCACCTCTTGTACCAGTCAGATACGATATAACGGTACACACATATAATAATAATAAAATTTTTAAAAAAAGAATAAAGCTGAAGCATTGAACACCACCCACTGAAGAGCAGATGAGTCATGTGATGATATTAAGAAAATCATCCATGAAGAGAGCATAAGGTCACTAAGAGGAAAGAGAAGAAAGAAAGAAAAAACGCAAAATGAATGTCAGAAGAGACCCTGAAAATTGTACTGGAGTATAGAGAAGCCAGAACAAATGGAGGAGATTCTAAAGTAAAGAAACTGAACAGAAGATTCCAAAGGGAAGCTCTCAAAGACAAAGCAAATAGAATATGTAGGGAGCTGGAACTGGAGAGTAAAAAGGGGGGAAAATCACTTGGTATTTCTCAAGCTTGAAAGAACTGAAAAACAAATTCAAGCCTCGAGTTGTAATACTTAAAGATGCTATGGGCAAAATCTTGACTGAATTAGAAAGCATCAAAAGAAGATGGAAGGGATACACAGAATCGCTGTACTAAAAAGAATTGTCCAAAACCGATATATCTCATGAAATAACACATGATCAAGAGCCAATTGTAATAAAGACATTTAAGCTGCACTGAAGACATTGGTAACAAACAAAGCTTCACTGTTTTCACAAATGGGTGCATTGTGGGTGGTTTAGGAGACAGGTGGGCAAGGTGGGAAGAAAATATTTAACAATAATAAAAACCCAATTATTATTTTAAAAAATAAAACCCCAGGAATCAATGGGATACTGTCAACTAACAAATATGGTCCTAGACATGCTCATCAATCAGTCTATGCTAGCCTGGCAGACTAACTGGAAAAGATCCATATTTGTTCCCATTCTCTAGAAAGGTGACCAACAGAATGTAGAAATGATCAAACAATATCAGTATCACATGCAAGCAAAATATTGCTGAAGATCATTCACAAACAGCTAGAACAGTACACGGACAGAAAACTACCAGAAGTTCAAGTTGGATTTAGACGAGGCCATAGCACCATGAATATCACTAATGGTGCCAAATGGATCTTGGC
>NW_006399751.1:15734134-15737321 GCF_000299155.1 Elephantulus edwardii | reverse complement strand
AAGAAATCTGGAGAACAACCACTTGGCCAACTGACTGGAAGGGAACATTACATCGTTTAAAATTAAGAAAGATGTGTGTCAGGGTTATATTCTTTCTCCATACTTATTCAATCTGTATGCTGAGGAAATTATTGAGAATTGAGACTCTGTGAAGAATGTGGCATCAGGATTGAAGGAAGACTCATTAGTAACCTTTATTATGCAGATAACTCAACCTTGCTTGCTGAAAGTGAGGAGAATTTGAAGCACTTGTGGTAGAAGATCAAAGATCTTTAATGTGAATTGCATCTCAGTGTCAAGAAAACAAAAATTCTCACCACTGGACCAATAGGTACCATCATAGCAGATGGAGAAAAGATTGAAACAGTCAATGACTTCCTCTTACATGGAACTACAATCAATACCTTTAGTACCAACAATCAGGAAATGAGGAGATATATTGGACTTGGAAATTCTCTATGTAGAGACCTCTCTAAATTATTCTGGAGCAATAATGTCAGGTTGAGGACTAAGGTATGCCTGATTTAGGTCATGGTCTTTTCAATCTCTTGCTATGTATTTGAGAGCTAGACACTGAATAAGGCAGCCTTTGAGCTGTGTTTTTCAGAAGTGTACTGACAGTACATAGACTGTCAAAAAAACAGATGTCTTGGGGAAAGTGCAGCCAGAGTGCTTATTGGAGGCAAAGATGACAAAGCTTCTTCTCACATGCTTTGGGCCTGTTGCTAGGAAAGGCTATTCCTTGGAGAAGGACATAATGCGTGGAAAGATACAGGGTCAATGAATGAGAGGAAGACCCTTAACCAGATTGATTGATGACACAACAACTGTGGCAATGGGCTCGAGTATATCAGATATTGCGAGGAAAGCACAGGGTAAGACACGGTTAAGGTCTATTGTTCGTAGGGTCACTATTATACTACACTCAACAGCACCTAGCAACAACAAGAACAAGGGACCTTCTTAACAATTGACCAAAGTCATGAGGCTGAAGGTCAAAAACCTGCCATCAGGCTTGAGAGCCATTCAAAAACTGAGGAATAGTGTCCTGTTGCTAAACTGAATTATTGTCAAACAATAATAAGCCCCATAACCATGAGTGTGATTCTGTGAGATCTATGTGGTCATTGCAATGGATTTCAGACCCTGTAGAATGGGAGTATTGGCTTTGGAATTAGTAGATGTAGTTGTGGGAGTATCAAGGCCATGTCTGACCTTATGGGAATATGTTTTGTACTGTAGGTGTTCTTTTGCTCTGTAGATGTTCTCCACAAGAGGACAGCTTCCTCTTGGGGAGTTGGTAGGGGTGAGATACAAACATCCCCACAGGCTCTGTGCTGTCTACACTCTTTGTTTGGGTGGCATAAATAGTTGAGCACTCAACTTCTAGTCAAAAGTTTGGCAGTTCAAACCTACACAAAGACTCCTTGGAAGATAGGCTTTGCAACCTGAAAGAGCACAATTTTGACAGCACTATAGAACAATTAAAGGAGCCCTGGTGGCTTAGTAATAAAGTATTATGTTGCCAGGCCAAATGCACACAGTTCAAACTCATCAGCTGTCCTGCAATAGAAAGATGGGAAATTTCTTCCTGTGAGATTTACTGCCTCTGAAAACTTGCTGATAGGAGTCAGTTCCAACTCAATGGTACTTAATGTGCTACTTAATATTCTTAACACATAGGGTCATCATTAGTCTGAATAAATTAAATGAAAAGTAACAACGACATTGTATTCCTAAATTTTACTTTAAAGCACTTGCTCTCAGATTTGTTTCAGAAAGACCTTCTATCAATCTCTCTACTAAAGCTTAATTAGAAATGAGAGCAAGAGTCTCTGTCCTGAATATCTACTCCTTCTGGATCAAAGTCTGGATTAGGTATTTATTTGGGGCAAAACATTTTTCACATTACAGATGCTTGTCTTCTCCCTTAACTCATCAGAACTGGAGGTGATGACTTTCTGTTGAGATCTCCTTACTGTTTATCTGGGACTTCCCTTGGCTAGAAAGGTGGTCTTTGGACTCCCCAATTCATGTACAGCATGTGCTTCTACCCAAATGTAGCCTTCTTTCAAATGTAGCTAAGTATTAACAAAGGCAAAGATAGAGGAACGAAGTCTGTTACCAAGAAGGGAAACTAAATCAGAAGGATTTTTAAAGGGTTGTTAGCAAAGAGAGTTGTATTTTTCAAGTAATTTTAACATATAAGTTGTCATTTGAGCCAAAAGACAATTCATGAGTATCACTCTATATGAGCTTATAGTCAAGAATATTCAAACACTGCAATCCCAGAGGTATGTGGTTCAAATCCACCAGATGCTTTGCTGGAGAAGGAGGAACCATCTCCTCCTGTACCAGTCAAATCTGATTTGATGATACACACACACACACAAATAATAAAAATAAAATTAAATTAAAAAATTTAAAAAAAAATATTCAAACACTAAAAAGCTAAGTTGTTTGCCAAGACTAACACCAGCTAGCTCTCTCAATGCTTGTACAGTACAATTTTCACCATAATTTATTATCTCTTTGGTTAAAATATGATTACTTTAAAAACTTTTATATCATTAAGACATTTAAAAATAATCCCACTCAAACCACTCACGTCTTCAGATTCTTTCTGCATATGTTTAAATAGTTTCTTTTACATGGACTATGCTTTCTTATTGTTTTCATCTTTTCAGGATCTTTCTTAATTCTACTATACTATATCACTATGTGCTATCAATTCAGAACCCAATTACAGCTGACCCTCCAGCAGGTTTACAGAGGCAAAAAGTCACATGGGTATAGATTGCCCATCTTTTTCCCACAGAGCAAGTGGTGGGTTAAAACTGTGTACATTTGAGGGAGCTCTGGTGGCCTAGTGGCAAAGAAGCTGCACTGCAATCCCAGCGGTACACGGTTTAAAGCCACCAGATGTTCTGCAGTGGTGGGTTAAAACTGTGTACATTTGAGGGAGCTCTGGTGGCCTAGTGGCAAAGAAGCTGCACTGCAATCCCAGAGGTGCACGGTTTAAAGCCACCAGATGCTCTGCTGGAGAAGGAGGGGAATCTCCTCCTGTACCAGTCAGATCTGATTTAATGGTACATACAAAAAATAATAACATTTTAAAAAAAAATTTTTTAAAGAAAAAGAAAAGGTATGGAGACAGGACACATCCCTGGCATACACCCTTCCCATT
>NW_006399751.1:15731460-15734034 GCF_000299155.1 Elephantulus edwardii | reverse complement strand
TTTGGGAAAAGATTCCCAAATAAAGGATGGTATTTTGGTTGTGTACCTAAGGAACACCATGACTGTATTAATAATCCAAAATACCTCATATAGTTAGAATATGTTTCTTGTTAGTGAACAAAGATATGAAAGAAATCTTTCATTTCCGCTTGAATAGAAATTCTGATCCAAGACCATATGCTGTTTAGGGATAAGACTGTGAGTGATGTTATAGCTTTTGGCTTAAGAAAAGACTTAAGCTTCCCAGAAGCTGTATCATTACTGAAACCTGTGCCAAGGAGTCTATGTTGTGATTTAGTTTAAGGTCTCAGAGAGGTGACAGGATACAGTCATTAATTTCAAACTTAGAGTGAGGCAGAAAGTATAGGAGACACATTGTTAAATTAAGAGTGAAGTCCTTTTAAAAATCATAAAAATGTATAAGAAGCTTAATTTTTATATCCTCTAAACTGTTGTTCTCTTATGATCATGTTCTATCACTTACCTTTTAATGTTGTTTTTTCTGCATGCTAAACCACCCCTGTGGAGATCCAAGTTCCAACCTTGTCTGCCTTGCTGTATGCATGTACTAGAATTGCTAATAATGCAATAGGCCCCTGCATCCTTTGGCACTGGGAGAAGACTGGAGGGTAACACAAGAGGCTGGCTGGAGTATTTCTTCCCAATGGTCTCCTAACTTGGCAATGCAATTCCAACATCTCCCCAGAATGACAGTACCTGTTGGTGAGTCTCATTTCCACTGGATTCCAGAAACGTCATTGTCTCCCTTGCCCCACTGGGGCCGGGAGTCCTGGCTTCTCATTGTTGCCTAGCTCTTGAGTGCTTCAACAGCACTTCATGGTCTCTGTAACCCTGCCCGTGCATCCTGAGATAGAACCTTCTTGATATTTTGTCCAATATTCCAATTCAGAATGCTTTCTATTTTCTGCTGGGCCCCTGCCTAGAATTCTTTCAAGGATATTTACACTTAAAGAAATGATAGATTTTCAACACAGAGGACATTTGGATTAGACCATCTTAATAGTTGAGATCAATAGCGTACAGCTCAATGGAGCTTATGTCAATTGGCATCTGGCAATTTCTGACCTTACGTCAGTGAGAGTTTAGATCTTAGCTCTGACTGTTGAGAAACTTCAATTCACCTAGTGATCAAACCCAAATGATATGAGTAAATCCTAGTTTCCATGACTGTGGTTATAATTCCATTTGGGAATGGGTTATTTTTGTTACCTTAATGAAATAAGATTTGTGTAGGATGTATCTTGGGTCAATATTTTTTTTCATTTTTAAAAAATATAAATAATATGGCTTCAGTTGTTGAAAAATTATCATAATTCCTATTCTATTATTTTAATCATAGACTTGTTGCTGGCTATGTTGTTCCAATTCAGAACAGGAGGTATTAAGACAAAGTAGAAACCTTATGTCTCATAGGGTTTTCAACGCAATAATCTTTTTCCTTGTAATATCTGAAAGTGACTCAGTAGTAAGGAGTTGTGTCGCCAACCGAAAGGCACACAGTTTGAATCTACCAGCTGTTCTGTGGAAGACGTGCAGTCTCTCTTGTGCTTTACTGTATCTGAAAACTAGCTGAAGGGTCAGCCCTGAGTCAATTCTAACACAGTGATACACAACAACACTAACACCAATAGGGAGTTAGATGACACGTATTGATACCTAAGGAAATCACAGACATCAGAACTGTTGGGCCATCAGCTTCCCTTCTGATAGATTATATAATTTAGTTTCTCAATTTATAAACCAAGAATTTGCATTATGGTGAACACAGTGTTAGCTCTAGAGACATATGATATCTTAAAGGACTTTTCCCATGAATTTTTGTTGATGTCATAAACTTCTTCTATATATTTTGGGTGTAATGTTATGTCAAAACAACAATGTCTCAACAGTACTCACATGGTATACTATGGCATAATGTTGTTGCTAGGTGCCTCTGAGTTGAGTATGACTCACTGTGACTTGTGACAACAGACCTGAACCCTGTACCCTGTGCCACCCTCATCATCTCTGATTGTAATGAGAATGAAGAAATTTCAACTAAATAATGATTTAATAAAAGAAAGACAATGAAAAGTTTGGGTGTTTGGGGGTGTGGGGGTGGATGGGTGGGTTTGTGTGTGTACACAAAAGGGACCTCTAGTGGCCTAGTGTTTAGAAGCTGTGCTGCAATCCCAAAGGCACACAGTTTGAACACACCAGCTGCTCTGCAGGAGTAAGATGGGCAATCTCCTCCCATGCAATTTACTGGCTCTGAAAACCTACTGGAAGGTCAGCTATCAGTTGGTTCTGACTGGACAGTACTCAATAATTATAGATGGATGGATAGATAGATAGATAGATAGATAGATAGATAGATAGATAGATAATAGATAGATAGATAGATAGATAGATAGATAGATAGATAGATAGATAGATAGAAAATGAATCTTTGAGTTTTGTTTCATAATCTTCTCCAAAGACATGAACTTTTTCCTTATTTTAGCGTAAGTAAGATAAATGGGATTCCAAGATGGTTACTTTTAAATATATATATGTTGTTGTTCTTGTTGTTAT
>NW_006399751.1:15722118-15723870 GCF_000299155.1 Elephantulus edwardii | reverse complement strand
AACAACAACAACAACATAATTTATATATACAACATTAGAAAATTAAACTGTGATTAAAATTTCTCAAAAATAACTTTCGTAGCCATTCATGATAATCAGATTGTTTTTATTTTAATAAAAGTTCATAGAGACTTAGGGTCTCCTTTCATTCATTGTTGCACTTTTCTTCCTGTGGCTTCCTCAATTTGCTCTTCTCTTTGAAAAGTCAAAGACAAAATTCTGTCATTGTTATACAATCCCTCCCCCAAAGTCCATTCCACTGGGAGCCCTTCATTCTGGACTCCTGTCATGACAATAAAACTTAATCATATACCCCTTTTAAACAGTTTTCTTCCTCATCTGTTTCTATGCAGTATACATTATTGAACCCATCTTTCTCAGTCTTCCCTCAACCCCGATGTCAGACTCATTTAACAAGAGTAGCTCTGTACAATATTTGTCCTTTTGTGACTGAGATCTTTCACTCAGCATAATGTCCTCCAGGATCACCCATTTTCCATAACATTTCATGAGTTCCTTATTTTTCAATGCAGCATAGTATTCCATTGTGTGAATATACCTGAGTTTCTCTACCCATTCATTTGGTGATGGGCATTTGGGTTGTTTCCAACTCTGTTATAAAACAAAGCCGCTATAAACATGGGTGTGCAAACAATCAGATTTTTCAGTAGTAGGTTTTCTGCTACAAACATAAACTTCTTAATTCACTCTTTGAAATTCATGTGTAAATGTTCGCTTTTTTCTTTTTTGCTAGATAAAGATGTAGCAAATATAGGTGCTAATCCCTTGCATCATTCCACCTTACAATACCTAAAATGAATGCCTTTTATAAAGAACTTGTGAAATGGTAATAATGGTCTTTGTAGCCACGTATGCTTCCAAATAAAGGTGCATCAATTCAGGGAGATTTTCTTTCTAAAGGAGCCATACTCCTGAGATGAAAATAATTTCATGGTAATCATCATGAAATCTGATTTC
The DNA here is from genome assembly GCF_000299155.1 of Elephantulus edwardii. Classification (NCBI taxonomy): domain Eukaryota; kingdom Metazoa; phylum Chordata; class Mammalia; order Macroscelidea; family Macroscelididae; genus Elephantulus; species Elephantulus edwardii. Next base: position 15,722,892 of record NW_006399751.1, on the reverse strand, counting down.
TCCTAAGCAGTGATGGATTTGGGAATTCATAAGATTCTACACACCATTATCTCTCATCTCATCACACTGCCATCAGTTTAGAACTGACTCATAGCTGATCCTCTAGTGGATTTTCAGAAGCTGTAAATCAGACAAGAGGAAATTGCCTATCTCTCTCCTATGGTGATCTGGTGGATTCAAAGTGCCACCTTTGGGTTACTACCTTTGGCTTAGCTGCTCAATGCCAGGTTTCTTAGTTTATTACATGTCATTATTGTCGCTTTATGTGCTTTCAAGTCAGAAGTGACTCATAGCCGACCGTCTACTAGGTTATCAGAAGCTGTAAATTGCAGGGGAGGAGATTGTCCATCTTTCTCTTGAAAGCAACCAGCTGAAGGATTTGAACTATGTGTCTTTGAGTTGGCAGCTTGATTCCTTACTGACTAGGTCACCTAAGACCTGCTTTATCCAGGTATCACCAGCCTTGAGCCTTAATTAATTACTCATAGATATATTACAAAAGCCAATCACAATTTATTGACTCATTCTTAATTAATTAATTAATACCAGTTGCAACTTATCTACTTTGAAATTCATAAATTCATCACGACATATTCATTAATAGTGGGGAACACAGACTCATCCCTGGCAGTCCAATTCATCTTCTTTGGCCTCTCATGGCCACTTGTGCACTCAGCTAGGTCAGCAGCTCACAGCCACCAGTGTGGCCAGGGTCAGCAGCTCACAGCCACCAGTGTGACCAGGGTCAGCAGCTCACAGCCACCAGTGTGGCCA
>NW_006399751.1:15710387-15721293 GCF_000299155.1 Elephantulus edwardii | reverse complement strand
GTGGCCAGGGTCAGGAGCTCACAGTCAGCAGTGTGGCCAGGGTCAGCAGCTCACAGTGATCAGTGTGGCCAGGGTCAGCAGCTCACAGTGATCAGCGTGGCCAGGGTCAGGAGCTCACAGTCACCAGCGTGGCCAGGGTCAGGAGCTCACAGTCAGAAGTGTGGCCAGAGTCTTTGACTGTGAAAAAAGCCTTTGGACCTTCAGCTCTAAAAAGAGTCTTTGGGTCTTCAGTGTCTAGCTTATTGTCTTCAGCGAAGTGAGTTTTTGCCTGAGCTCTCTGGAGTATTAATACCTTTGGCTGGCTGCTGGATGCTACACTGTATTCAACTAATAACATTCAAACTTTGAGTTTCTTTATATTCAACCGTTAATATTAAGAAAAACAACATTAACACTTTGGGTTTTACCAATTATATTAGTTTCAAAACAAGTTATATAACCAATCACAATAGTTCCAAAACAACATGGGTTTGACCAGTGCTGTTCTATACCAGTTGTGTTCCCTTAGTAACATGGGCAGTAACAAGTCACAATTCCTTATCTGGAGTCTACATGTGTTGTGGCCAGTGGAGCCTCATGGCTACTAAGGGTCTGTTTGGGCATTTTAAACTGTTTAGTATATTTTTTCACAAACATTCTTAACATATTTTCTAACATATAGCATAACTCTATACATTGCTTATCCTTATTTCTAACATAGCAAATTTATTATATTTTCTTATACTTAAACTGCTCATAACACAAGGGTAGACAATAATTTCTTTTGACTACTGTAAAAAGTCTGCTGCCAAGGACTGCTCTAAAGTGCTAAGGAACAATTATTTCAGTCTAGAGACTAAGATGTACCTGATCTTGGACATGGTTTTTGCAATTACTTGCTATGCACCAGAGAGCTGGACAATGACTAAGGATGACAGAAGAAGAATTGACGTCTTTAAGTTGTGCTTCTGGAGAAGTACTGAACATACCATGGACCACAAAGAGAATAAACAGGCCTGCCTTGGAGAAGGTGAAACTAAGCTGCTCCTTTAAAGCTCCGTCTCACATACTTTGAGCACGTGGCCAGGAGGGACTCATCCTTGAAGAAGGACATCATGCTTGGAAGGGTGGAGGGACATTGCAGAAGAGGAAGACCCTGGATGAGATGGACTGACAAAGTAACTGGGACAATGGGATTTGATGTGTCTGAGTCAGTGAGATTGGCTTAGGAAAGGTCAGGGTTCAGAGCTATTATATATAGGGTTGCTATGAGTCACAGGCAACTTGATGATACATAACAACAACAATAAGCTGAAAGAAATGAAAAACAAATTCAGGCCTTGAATACAGTTAAAATCTTACACTGATACAGGGAGCATTAAAAAAAGATAAGAGAGAAACAGAGTCACCATACCAAAAAGAATTGGTCAACACAGAACCATTTAATGAAGCAACACATTATCAAGGACAAAGGAAGAAATTAAAATTGCACTGAAGGCATTGGCAAAAAATAAACTCCCAAGAGACATAGTCTAGTGACACTTTGGTTTCCTAGGTTTTGCTTTGCAAATATTTCCTCTAAACTCTTTTTGTTCATGTTCGTTGTTTGTCGTTGTCCTTATGTGCTCTCAAGCCACTTGCGACTCATAGTGACCCTATGTACAACAGCCCTGAAACCTGCTGTATCCTGTGCCAACTTTACTGTCTCTGACACACCCACCCTCAGTACCCCAGTCACTGTATCAATCTATCTCATCAATGGTCTCCCTCTCTTTCTCCATCCCTCCACCCTTCCAAGCATAATTTTGTGTCACATATTTTGGGGATGTTGCCAGGAGAGACCACTCCTTGGAAACAGACATCATGCTAGGAAAGATGGGGGGTCAGAGAAAGAGAGGACAACCCTCAACAAGATTAGTTGTGCTGGCACAGTGAGTACCAGTGGGCATGAACATCGTAGAGAACATGAGGATGGCACAGTAAAGGTCAAGTTTTCTGTTGTTCATAGGGTTATGAACTGTTCTTAACCCAATGACACCTAACAGCAGCTATAACAAGTTATAATTTAGTAGCTTAAAACAACATGAACTTGCTATCTTGAAGTCTCAAGTCAGAATTCTGAAATTACTTTCACTGGACTGAAATAAAATATTGGCAGGTCTGCATTTTTTTTCTGGAGACTATAGGACTGTCTTGGTGAAAGTGAAACCAAGTTTCTCCTTGGCAGTTAGGATTTTGAAGCTGTATCTCACACACTTTGGGCAGGTGGCCAGGAGGATCCTTGGAGAAGGACATCATGCTCAAAAGGTTGGAGGGACAGTACAGAAGAGGAAGACCCCAGATGAAATGGATTCATTCAGTAACTGGGGCAATGGGGTTTGGTGTGTCAGAATCAGACTGGCTCAGAACAGGGCAGGCTTACGAGTTGCTTTACACAGGGTCACTATTTGTCACAGGCAACTCGAGAGCACATAAAAACAATAGGGAAGAATCCATTCTCATGCTTTTTCCAGTTTCTGGAGGTCACCTACATTCCTTGACTGTGGCTCCTCCCTGCATCTTCAAAGCACACAACTATAACCTCTATTTCCATTGTCTCATCTTCTGCCTGTCCACTTATTGCATTTAATTTAAAAGAACCCCTATGCGTACACAAGTGTTTATAGCAGCATTATTCATCATCGCAAGATAATGGAAACAGCCCAAATGTCCAACCACAAATGAATGGATTGAAAAATTATGGTACATTCACACAATGGAATACTATGCAGCACTCAGGAGCAATAACTTTGTAAATTATTACCTAATGTAGGAGGGACTGGTGAGCATTATGTGAACTAAGTCACATAAGGATAAAAAATGAATAAAATTGTTATTGTAGAATGAGTATAAGGATCCAGGAGAGGTGGGAGAGGCTGGAAGCAGAGGGTTGTGGATGTGCAGAGGGAAGGGGGTACTAATCATTGGGTTGTACAGTTTGATGAGTGAGGGGGGGTGAGGGAAATTGAAAGAATTATATTTGAATTTTGTAAACAAACTAGTAGAGGGAAAAAAAACAAAACCAATCTCAGTTTAACAACAACAACAAAAAAAGAACCTCTATGATTACATTGGTCTCACCTGGATTACCCATGATATTCTTTTCATCTCAGTGTCTTTAATCCCATTAGCAAAGTCCCTTTTGCCATGCAATGTAATGCATTCACAGGTTTCAGAGATCAGGGTAGCCATTAGTAGCTTTATTTCCAAATATAACACATGTTGAAGCTTTTCTTGTACATATTGTAATAAGAATTATATTTTGACCAGTGAGATGTATGGGTGGGACTTTTGTGAGGAAATCTCAAAAGAAACTGACACAGCTGGAAAATACCCCCTTTTGTTATTCACCTTAAATGTCCAGGTGTTCTTTTTCCTTTCTGTGGCCTATGGAAACAAAATCTACATTGATCTAAAGAGCCTGTTATACACAACAGATCCAATACAATACATAATAGATCTTTTACAAATACATTCAAAACAAAAGAAATTTTACTTCATATGGGCAGGCTTAAAGATACCAAGAAATGTAAAACCACCAAGGACTAGCAACAGTGTGAAGACCTGATGATCCCTGAAACTAAAGGAGACAGGAGAATAACTATCTTGAGGACCTGGTCCAGCAGCAGCTGTGGAGTGGAGACATGAAAGGATTTCTATCACTGAGTCAGTTAATGGTTACTAAAACTAAACAGGGCTGAATTAAGGCATGTGAGGGCCTTAACCACTGATAATCCCCTCTGTGTGTTTATACATTCAAATGGAATATAGGACACACACACACATTAACTATCCATAATTTAACTTCTGTTTAAATAGAACTATTAATAAAACATCCTGGCCTAATAACTCCTAATTTTGCATCTAGTTGCTCGTTGGTTGAATATAGCAAGAGTTACACTCAATAGCTTCATCCCTCCTTCTTGCTTATTAAAAAGAAATCATGAATTATTCTCAAGAAATCTACTGAGAAAAGGAGTTTCAATTCTACGGGAGCTGATCATAGGAGACAGATGTCAGTGAGGTGCTAGCGGTAGGAACTGCAAAGCTTAAATAACCTCACATATGAGGGCCCTTATGACCTCTCCACAAATTCTATTTCCAATGGCACACTCTCACGCAGTGTAGCTGGTATTGATTTTATTTAGTGTCCTGACAGTTCCCTTCCACTGCAATTTTTCCTTTTCCTGTGTCCTACCTGCCTTGTATCTTTGAGTCTGTCTTTGAACACTGTTGCCCTTGCTCTGATGTTTCTTTAAGCACGTACTTGCTTATTGGGTAATCTGTGTCTGAAACCAAGACATTTGATGGGAATAAATTCCAGGCTCTATTTCCTCCTCAGTCTGATCTCAGCATGTTTTACTTTGCCAAAACTAACTAGAAATCAGAGAGTAAGAAGGCCTGTATGGTGTTGTGCATAAAAGTCACCTCCTCGTAGTACAGAACAGGAAAGGGTTGTAAAGTGGATATGGAAAGACAAGCATGTCTAACACAATAACAACAAATCAACACGTTTTGTATTTTTAAAATTAACATAAGTATTACAGTGTATAGGGTACTCTGATGGTGTAGCCTGTAGAGAGTTGTGCTGATAATCTAAAGGCTGAATCTTCTGAGTAATCAAGTTCACCAGCCGCTTCCCACAGAGAAAGCTTGTCAGTCTCCTTATGCAATTTACAGCCTTGGAAACCACAGGAAGGGTCAGCTGTGAGTCAGCTCTGACTCAACAGCAATAAGAGAGAGAGAATCATGTACAGGAAATGAATTTTAAAGTGATGGCTGAACTGTTGCTTACTTTAAATCATAAAATACAAATACGAGTTATTAAACTCGCTTTATCTCAGAACACCACAGGCATTAATATATATTTGACAGAAAAACAAACAAGCAAAGAAAACTAATAAAGAGAGAGGAGACAGAAAGATTGATTGATTGTTGAGTTCCTTGAAGATAGGAGAGGATCAAATTATTTCTTTTTTTCCTCTGTGTTGGCTTAGTGAAGAGGCAAGAGTTCAGAAAATTCTGGTTTCCTGCCAATCCTCAGAAATATAAGGTGTTCCTTCCTCCAGTACAGAGGGATGCTTTAGGAGATAACAGAGATGTGACCCCTTGACTCTAAGAAGTAGCCTAGTGTGCTTCCTCCAAGACATATTTGTTCTTTTGACAGTCGCCAACACCACAATCCAGAGTTGTCAATTCATCTTTGTTCTCCCTTATTCATTATTCAACTTTCTGATACAAATGAAAGAATTGAAAAAATATGACTTGGTTTGGGTACACCTTAGTCTTTAAGCTGATATCCTTGCTCTTTAACATTTTGGATAGGTCCTTAACAGATTTTTCTCTAGGCAATAAAGTAAGCCATGTGACTCTCCAAAATATTTAACAGCAATGATGCCAGTTTGAAGATTAAGGTGCACGTGATTCAGGATATGGTCTTTTTACTCACTTGTGCATCTGAAGACAACGAAAAACTGATAGAATTGATACTTTGAACTATGATGTTGGAGGAGAGCACTGACTACACCATGGACTGCCAAAAGAATGAAGATATATCTTGGAAAAGGTGCCACTACAGTGCTCCTTGGAGACAAGGTGGGCAAAGCTTCTTCTCTCATACTGTGGACATGTTGCTAGGAGAGGCTATTCCTTGAAAAGGGTATCATGCTTGGAAATGAGGAGGGTCTGCAAAAGAGAGGAAGATCATCAATGACATGAATTGACACGGGGACTCCAGCAATGGGTTCAAGTATATCGGAGATGGTGAAGATGACAAAGGACAGGACAGAATTCAGAAATATTGTTAATAGAGTCTCTATGAGTCTTACTCAACTCGATGGCACCTAACAATGTTGTTGTTATGAGACATTGGGATGACTACAACTCATAGTGAACCTATGAACAACATCTCTATCCTGAGTCAACCTCACCGTCTCTGACACACTTGACCCCATTGCCACAGTCACTGTCAGTCCATCTCATACTGGTTTGCTTACAAAATTCAAATATGTTCTGTTTTATTCACATACATTGTGTTTTACACATTCCTTCATTCATATTGTGCTTCATATAATCATTGTCATACATTGCGTTTGAGGTGAAGGAATTAGGAAATATCCAGTGGGGACCAGAAAAGTTGCAGTGATAGTGGGCATAGATCAATGGTGATTGGTTTATAAAGCTTATCTTTAAGATTTCCCTCAGTACTATGTGTGTTCTTTTCATCAAAAATCCTTTGGAAAGAATACTGGCTGTGCTTCAAACAGAGACTGTGAATGGAGAACTGCATATAACATGGAACTCTCCAAAGTCACCATGTAAATGAGAAACAGGTTTCCAGAAGCAGTGAAGCAGGGCTCAAACTCAATGATGTTCTCTGCAGAATACCTGTGATCTGTCCCCTTTCTCTTAACCCCTATTTTTTACATACTCCTTCTTAGTATATAAGATACCTCTAGAAGGAAAAATTTTGTTGGTCTGTTGTTCCTAGGGTGACTGTGAGTCGTAGTCTACTCGGTGGTACCTAGAAATTACATATATAGAGAAATGGGGGATGTAGGAGGTATAAGTAATAAAATGAAATCATGATAATGCTTTAAGTTGTCAAACTTGCACGTTTATGGATATAGAGGAAATAAACTACTCAATATAGATGTTGCAGGCATTCAGAATATGATGTGAAGTAATTGTTCCATTTTCTCCCAGTGCAAAGTGACTGATGTATTAATTTATTCTGCAAATATATGTTGAGATATTATTATATACCTGGATCTATGACAAATATACAAAGAAGCACATTTATTTTTTTAATCTGTTATACTTTCAAATGAATAAAAATCCAAACTGTGTTACCAGCCATGCATTTTGGTTTTTCTAGAATTTTCCATTCAAGAAGCTGGACTATAAAAAAAGAATCTGGCAACAAGGTCAGAGGAAGATTCATCAACAACCTGAGTTATGCAGATGACACAACCATGTTTGATGAAAGCAAGGATGATTTGAAATGTTTATTGCAGAGAATCAAGGATTACAACCTTCAATATGGATTGCATGTCAGCATCAAGAAGACAAAAATCCTAATGACTGGATCAACAGCAATATCACAAAAAGTGGAGAGAAGACTGCAATTGTCAACAATTTCCTCTTACTTGGATCCACAATCAACACCATTCAGGAGATCAAGAGATGTATTACATTGGGAAAGCCGGCTCTCAGGGACCTCTCCAAATTGGTACTGAGGACAGTTTGAAAACTACAGTGTGCCTGATTTAGGCCATAGTCTTTTCAAGCACTATTATGCATCTTAGAGTGAGACAATGATTAAGATGACAGAGGAAGAATTGATGCCTTTGAGTTGTGGTTTTAGGGAAGAACACTGAATATCTCATGGATTGCAAAAAACCCAAACAGTATGTCTTGGCTAAAGTACAGTCAGAGTGCTCCTTAGAGGCAAGGTTGGTGAAACTTCATCTCGTGCATCTGTGTCAGGTTGCTAGGAAAGGCTAGTCCTTTGAAAAGGATATCATGCTTGGAAAAATAGAGGGTCAGCAAAAAGGAGAAAGACTCTCAAAGAGATGGATCAACACATTGACTGCAGCAACAGGCTCAAAGGTGTCGAAGATGATGAGGATGGCAAAAGACAGGACAGGTTTCAGATCTGTTCTTCATAGAGTTGCTATGAGTTGTACTTGACAGCACTAACAACAGCAGAATTTTTCCAGTTTGTTCCTTTTATCTCAGTTTAATTATTAATAATGTCTTATTCAGTTTAAAAACTATACTGGTTTAATAATAAACATGAAGGTAGCAATCAATGAACCTGAAAACAGAAAAAGCTACAAAGAAAATCAATAGCTGATTCTTTGAAAAGAAAATCAATAAACTTAATATACTTCTAGACTGACCAAGGAAATAGGAAGACAAAAATTACCATTATCATGAATGAAAGATGAGTCATCAGTACGGATCCCACACTAAGGAAATAATACAAAACAACTATTCTCATAAATTTGATCTATTGCTAGAGCGTCAATTCTGAGTCATGGTAATCCCCATGAATGCCAGAGGTAGAACTGCTCACTAGGGTTTTAAATAATCTACTTCATGGAAGTAGATTATAAATTTGCCAACTAAGATAAAATGGACAAATTCTTTAAAAGAGACATAAACTACAAAAACTCACTCAAAAAGAAATAGATAAAATAAGTAATCATGTTAACTTACACATTTAATTTTGTTGTTAAAAACCTCACAACAAGGCAAGCTACAGGCCAGATGTGTCACTGGTGAATTTTACCAAACAGTTAAAGAAAAAGAATACCATTTCTAGAAATCTATTTGAAAAAAATAGAAGAGGGGAAATACTTCATAGTTTGTTTAATAAGGTTCAGTTCAATTCATTGCTGCTAAGTTGGAACCAACTCATCACTGACCCTTCAGCAGGTTTTTCAGAGGCTGTAAATCACACAGGAAGAAGAAATAATCCATCTTTCACTGCAGAGCAGCTGGTGCACTCAGATCATACACCTTGAAGTTGGTGACATAACTCCTTATCCATTAGGCGCCCAGAATTCCTTGTCCTAATACTCAAATGAAAACACAACTAAAGACCAATATTTTCCATGAACATAGTTGCAAATATCCTCAAAAAACTATTCATCAATAAAATTCAGCATCTGTACACCATGACCAACCGGGGTTTAACCTACAAGTATATGACTGGATCAACCTTTGAAAATCAACATAATTTACCATAGTAACAGACAATGACACAACCCTGCTTGCTGAAACTGAGGAGAACCTGAAGTGCTTGCTGCAGAAGGTCAAGGACTGCTGCCTTAAATATGGATTGAAGCTCAACATCAAGAAAACAAAGATTCTTACCACTGGGCCAATTGGCAGCATCAGTATGGTTGGTGAAGCAATTGAAATTGTTAACAGCTTCAGTTTGCTTGGCTCCACAGTCAACACTCTTGTTACCAGCAGCCAGGAAATCAGGAGATGAATTGCATTGGGAAGGTCAGCTGTCAAGGACCTCTCCAGAGTACTGACAAGCAATAATATCAGGCCAGAGCCTAAGGTGCGCCTGATCCAGGCTATAGCTTACGTAATTGTGTGCTAAGCATCAAAGAGCTGGACAGTGACTAGGATGATAGAGAATTTATGCTTTTGAGCTGTGGTCCTGGAGAAGGGTGCTGAATATACTACGGACTGACTGCTAGAAGAACAAACAGGTTTGTCCTGGAGATGATGAAGCCGGGCTGCTCCATAGAGGCAAGGATTCTGAAGCTTTGTCTGACATACTTCAGGCATATTGCGAAGAGGGACCAGTCCTTGGAGAGGGACTTCATGTTTGGGAGAGTGAAGAGACGGCACAGAAGAGGAAGACCTTCAATGAGATGGATCAATTCAGAGGTTGTGGTAGAGGGAGTAGGTGTGTCAGAGACAATGAGGTTGGCACAGTATGGAGCATGGTTTAGGGCTCTTCTTGTAGATAGGGTCACTATGAGTCACAAGCAACTCTACAATACATAACAACAGTCTAAAGATGAAAAAATAATATGATTATTCAAAACACATGACAAAATATTCTTGTTCATAAAGCATATGAAAAAATTTTTAGAAAACTAAGAATTAAAGGGAACTTCCTTAACCTGATAAAGAATGATCACAAAAAACTCTACAATTAACATCATAATGAGAACAATGCCAAGAATATCTCTATCCAACATCATACTGGAAGTTCTATCCAGTGCAATAATAGAAGTAAACTAAATTCCTATGGATTTGGAGGAGGAAAGAAATCTCACTATTAAATGGAAAATTCCAAAGACTATACAGAAAACATTCTTAAAGTTAGTGAGTGAATTTAGCAAGGTCACAGAATAAGAAATTAAAATGGAAAATTAATTCGATATTAAGAATAAACAATTTTTTTCACTTAAGTAATGCTTTTACAATTTAAAATTTCCCAACAACAACAAACCACTACTATTGAGTTGCTTCTAACTCATCAAAACCTACAGTCATGTCTTCTAGACTATAAATTAGGAGGAAACTAACTGTCCATCTTTCTCCCAAGGAGTTGATAAATTGCCTAACTTAAAGTTAGTACTTTTCAACACAGCTCTTACTTTTACAATTCCATCCCAAGAATAAAAATGTTAGATTTACACAAAAATCTAACAATAAATACAGGATCTGCTGAATACTACAAAGCATTGATGAAATTAATTAATAAATAAGACCTAAATAAAGAGAGATACTTCTTGTTCTTGGATTAGAAGATTCAGTAGTGTCAAGATGTCATTTTGTTCCAATTTGGTCTATAGATTGCATATAATCCCAAATAAATGGGAGCTGTGTGGGATTTTAGATAGCAACAAATTTTCTACAGAATGACAAAGGAACTAGAATAATAAAAAGAATTTTTTTAAAAAAAGATAAGTTGAAAGGCTCATATATCCTGATTTCAGTACTTACTATAACGCTCAGAGGGACAGACACATAGACAGATAAATGGATGAGAACAGAAAAGCCAGAGTAAACTTATTCAAATACTTTCAACTAATTTTTTTGCAAAGGTAAAAAGATAATTCAATACAGAAAGAATTTTTTTAACAACTCTGCTGGAACAATTGGATGTCCAAACTAATAATTTAAAAGGGAACCTCATGTCCTATAGAGGATATGTTGCAGGTGACTCTACAACACATGATGACAACAACATATCCTATAAAAAAATTCTAACTCTAAATCAGTCATGTTGTTGTTGTTGTTATGTGCCGTCGAGTCGCTTGCCACTCATAGTGACCCTATGTACAACAGCCCTAAACCCTGCTCTGTCCTGTGCCAATCACATTGCCTCTGACACACACATCCCGATTAC
>NW_006399751.1:15695906-15706632 GCF_000299155.1 Elephantulus edwardii | reverse complement strand
TATCTAATTTTCCTACATTCATCGTTCTCACATTCCATGTCCCAATCACCAGTGTCTGCTTACAACTGTTCCTCTTCCTTTGTATTTCCATGCTTGAAAACTCAACCTCCTTTGCCATCTCTGTCATCTAAATGTTGTACATAGGGTTTTCAGAGGCCTGCTATTTCAGAAGTAGATGGCCAATCTTTCTTCGTAGTCTGTCTTAATGTGAATGTTCAGATTAAGAGAAGTATTAGACAGACCAGCAAGTTAAAGGTATATCCCTGCTTGCGGAGTTAACTTTAGTGTCAGTGTTGTCCCTGCCTTTCTCACATGCACCTGTACGCACTTATTTCCTGCTTCACCATCCCACAGGATATCCATCCACTTCTACCCCCTCCCTTCACATCTATCTCCCTTTCACCAGCCCTCCATTTAATAACTTATATATGAAGCTTCCATGGTGATGTGATGTGTATAATCCATATCGAAGTCTATAGTACGTGATCATCTTCAGTAAGTACTTCAAGTTAACATCACTTTCAGCAAGCAAGGTTGTTTCATCTGTGCGACACAGGTTATTGAGAAATCTCCCCTCAACCTTGCTGTCACATTTTTCTTTATATACCCTATCTTTTAGAATGATTTTTTGAACACACCTATTGAATAGGCACAATGAAAGGTTACAACTCTGACACATTTTCACTAATTTTAAAGTATGTAGAATCTCTTTGTTCTCATATACATTTCCTACTCTAACTTTTGAGAAGACCTAGAGGCAGTGACATCATAGGATACAGATCATAATCTCAAAATATCATTCTCTAAAATAAGCAAATCAGAGGCATTTTCTACCAGGATAACTGGTTGCGTCCAGGGTCCAGGGATCAAAGAAAATAAACTTACTGCCCTTGTGCCAGAACTGACTTAACAGCTGACCCTGCACTGCGTTTCCGAGGTTATAAACTGCTCAGGAAGAGATGATGCATCTTTATTCTTCAGAGCTGCTGCTGGGTTCAAACCACAAGAGGCACAACCATTGCGTTAGTGTTGCAACTCCCTGGGGATTAGAGAGTGCCTTCATCCACTCCAAGAGCAGGGAAAAGACAAGTTGTAGTAGGAACAACACATGTAGTAATAGGAAGTGTTTTTTAAATCTGAATGCATGTTGAAAAGGAACAGGAACTAATTTCAAAGACCTCTTTCCCAGTAGGCAGGGCCAGAACAACTTGAGAAGAATGAAGAACTACCCAAATATATATCCACCCAAAATTTTATATAAATAAGTGAATAACTGAAAGTTTGAGAACATTCAACATACAACTGTCTTCTACAGAATCCAATTAAGAAAAAAAGAGAAGGAAATAGGAAATCACCATTAAGGTACCATAATAATTGCTGCTTGCCACATCCCCTGTGGCATTTCACATATTAAAATTAGTTGAGTCTTGGAAAGCTTTTAGAAAAAAAATTATTGTAAATATACAGTAAAACATATCTAACATTACAATTCAGTGACATTGATTACATTCATGTTGTAAATCCATTTTCAGTCTTCCCCTTAATTGTTTTGCCTCCATTAACATAAACTCATTGTTCCTAATTTCCTATCTGACTTCTCAGGTTAATAATGTCCATTTGATTCCATGTAGATTATTCCTTAAAAAAGAACACAAGCCTCAAGGTGGACATTTTTATTAATTAACTACTTTATCTCAGACACTCCTTTGTCTGCTTCTCTCCTCTTCTTCCTTCAAAACTTTGCAGACTTCTCATCTTAGGACACCCTTCTCTTCTCCCTCCTTACCAAATCTACCTTCATTTGTACTTCAGGATTCACCTGAGGTATCCTGTCCTCCAAGACATATTTCCTCACCCAGAACTTTCTCATGGCCATCAAATTAGAACTGACTGAGCGGATCCTCTAGTGAGTATTTGGAGGCTGCATATCCCACTGGAGAAGAACGTCTATCCTTTTTTTTTTCCAGCAGAAACACTAGTGGATTAGAAATGCTAAAGAGACCCAGTCTTTGGGAAAGCAGAACTCCCACCGTGGACTTGAGCTCTCTTACTGGAAAGTTGAACTATGTTTCCCTTCCATTTGTTTCCATAGTTTACTTCTATCTTTTAACTATCACTTTTAATACAAATACCTATGTAATTGTTTATAAGAGCCCTTGTAAGAGAAATCTCAAGCTGCTAAAGGCATGGTCAGTGGTTCAGATTCATCAACTATTCCTTGGGAGAAATATGAGCAGTTTCTTCTTATAAAGATTTACAGCCATACAAACTGGATCGATATTAAGGAATGAACCAAAAAAACTGTGGATTTTGATGGGTGCCCCCCCCCCAATTTTGTTAAGGAACTCTGCTAGTGCAGTAGTTAAAGTGTTTGGTAAACAATAAAGAAGTTTAAATCTATCAAACACTGGCATTGGCCACTTTGCATCAGATAATCAATCACATTATGATCTACTATGCTAGAAATGACAAAAGAGGAAAAATGGTGTTGTATTCATAGTTTAAAAAAAACCATTTCAAGTTCTATCCTGAAGCACAATGTGAGTTACAGGATAATACCCATATGCATACAAGGAAGACCTGTTACAATGACTAATATTCTGATACACACACCAACAGCTGGAGAGGAGAAATTTGAGGAGTGTTACCAAATTTTTCAGTCTGAAGTTAACCAAGCATGTAACCAAATGTGTTCGTGATAATTGGCGATTGAGATGCAAAAGTTGGCATCGATGAAGAAGCAATCATGGTCAGACAGTATGGACTTGGTAACAGAGATTAGGCTGGAAATGGAATTATTGCATTTTATATATTCAATGATTTATTCATCACAAATACCTTTTTTAAAGAACACAAATGATTACTTTACACACCTGCTGGACTGCACAGGAATCAGTGATAGAAATTGTTGGAGAAGCTCAACATCAGCACTCAAAATCAGACCATGTGCTGACTGTGGAACAGACCATCAATTAGTCACATGCAAGTTCAAAGTGAGTCTGAAGAAAAATGAAATGAAGTCCACAAGAGTAAAAATTCTAACTAATTCAAGCTTCAAGTTACAATACTGAAAGGTGCTATGGATAACATTTTGAATGATCCAGGACGTATCAAAAGAAGATGGAAAGAATACATAGGCACTGTACCAAAAAAGGATGGTCAACACTGAAATATGTCAGGAAGTACTGTATGATCAAGAATCAATTGTAACGAAGGAAGTCAACTGGAAAATTACAAGGCCACAAGAATTGATAGGATATCAATTGACATATTTCAAATAACAGTTGCAGCCCTGGACATGCTCACCAGTCTATGCCAGGAAATTTGAAGGACAGCTGCCCAGGCAACGGACCAGATGGGATCCATATCTGTTTCCATTCCCAAGAAGGTGATTCAACAGAATGCGGAAATTATCAAACAATATCATTAATATCACATGTAAGCAAAATATTGCTGAAGACCATCCAAAAGTGGCTAGAACAGTACAATGACAGAGAATGGCCAGAATCCAAGCTGGATATAGATGAGGCCGTAGCACCAGGGATGCCATTGCTGATGTCAGATGGATCCAGACATGAAAGTTTGTGTTTTAATGACTATGCAAAGGCCTTTGGCTATACATATCCTAACAGACTATGGTTAACATTTAGAAGACTTGTAATCCAGGCCATTTAATTACGCTCATACAAAAGCTAAACCTAGACAAAGAATCTGTTGTCCAAATAGAGTTAGGAAACACTGCATAGTTTAAAATTAATAAAAGTGTGTTAGGGTACCATCCTTTGTCCACACGTATTCAATCTTTATGCTGAGCAAATAATTTGTGATGCCAGACTCTGTGAAGAAGAATGTTGCATCAGGATTGGAGGACAGCCTGTGTTATGAAGATGACACACATTGCTTGCTGAGAGGACTTGAGGTACTTGTCACAGAATATCAACATGGATTACATCTCAACATCAAAACAAAAATCCTCACCACTGCATTGATAAGAAAAATCATTAGAGAGAAAAAGGTTGATACTGTCAATGAATTCATCTTACTTATATTGACAATCAACAACATTTGGTACCAAGAGGAAGGAGATCAAGAGATTTATGGCATTGGGCAGATCTGCTATCAGGGACCTCTCCAAATTACTGAGGAGCAATTATGTCAGTTTGAGGACTAATATGCACCTGATTCAGGCTGTGATCTTTTTTAGTCACTTGCTATGCATCTGAGAGCTGGATAATTAATAAAAATCATAGAAGAATTTACATCTTTGACTTGTAGTGTTAAAGAAGAGTACTGAATATCCATGAACTGCCAAAAGGATAAACAGATGTGTCTTGGAGAAAGCTCAGCCAGAGGCTCCTTGAAGGCAAAGATGATGAAGCTTCATCTCACCTACATTCAGCATGTTGTTAGGAGAGGCTATTCCTTGGAAAGGGACATCATGCTTGGGAAGGTGGAGGGTCAGCAAAAGATAGGAAGACCCTCAACCATATGAACTGACACAGTGACTGTAGCAATGGGTTCAAGGATGTCGGAGATGATGATGACACAGGGTAGGATAGAGTTCAGATCTGGTTGTTCATAGGGTCCCTTTGAGCCATACTTCTCCCGAAGGCACCTAACAACAACCAAACACTTAGGGTGAACTATTTGGTGGGAAAACGATGCTTCTCTAAAAAATGTGTAGCCTAGGAAACCCTATGGAGTTGTCATACTATGTCCTGTGAGGCACTATAAGCGGAAATAAACTATTGAAATGGTTTTGTCTTTAACCATTTACAATGATTCAGGGAATATTTCTATTTTATTAAAGATAATCCCAGGGAAATTATTTTAGAAATAGATGCATAAAGTTAAAGTCAAATAGGGTTTTTGTATAGCCTCAAAGCATCTCTCCCCAGATGTTTATTTACTACAAAGAGGAAGATTATAGTTAAATATCTACTAGAAACCTCCTTCCAATATCCTGGTGGTGTAATGGGTGGAGAGTTTTATTCCCAAACCAAAGGTGAGAGGTTCAAATCCACCAGCAGCTCCATAGCAATGTACTAGAGGTTCAGCTCTGAATCAGTTTCCACTTACTAGCAATGAGTGAGAGGCATTTTCTTAAGCAAATGACCAAGGTTAATTTCATAAGTAGTAAGACATCCAAATGCCATGTATATCTCACATAATATTTCAAAAAGGACAGAACATTGCTTCTGTGATATTCTTCCAAATAATCCTAATAAGTAACTGAAAACCTAAAATGAAATGTGGGGATTATCTGTGGATTGCACATATTTATTTCTCATCTAGTTCCATAGTTAACTGAGAGGCCACTATAATAGAAAATACACATAATTTGAGAATGCTCTAGGATTGATGCACTATATATTCCCAATTTTCATATAAAAACTTTTGTCTGGCCCTTTACCTGAATATAGTTCTCATTTCTTTTTCACTAAATCCGCTGAGTTTTATACATGTGGTTTGATGGCTGTTTCTCCCCATCTCATGCAGCAGTGGTTTAGTTGTGGGAAGACCCACAACATCCAGATTGACTCAGCCAGCCACTGCTAAGTAATTGAGGACTCTTCTCCGATTTGACTGCAGTCATTAGTGGACTGAAGCGATTTCGCAGCTTTGTCCCCAGGGAGAGGACAGAAAAGTAGTTGCCTAGGTGGTAGTAACAGGTGCTTTGTAGTTGTGCTACTGAAAAGCAAAGCTGTGTTGCCTTTTCAGTATAAAATGCTTCTTTGTTTTGGTAACTGTGATTCCAAACTTTATTTTCAACGCTTGTTCTTAGGTATTTATATCAGATTTAAGCATACTTATTTACTCACCTGTCAACAAAATAAGAAATTATTTACACTGAAGAAGTCAAAAGATATGAGCGCAGATACCACGTTTTATTTACTCTCCTTCTGGCTCTCCTGACTAGAACACAGAGGGGTTTGACTTTTCCTTCCATGAGAATGTCTGTGCTTCTATTATTATTTTTACTCTTTCCTGAAAGCTCATGAGCGGAAAAAAAAAAAGCTCATGAGCAATAGTTTGTTACCCATGTTTGGATCCTTTTACAACTAAAAACTTTTTAAAAGTAAAAACTTAGAATCTCACCTGCTGTCGCTTTTGTTATGTTCCTTTGAGTTGAAATAGACCGATAGCCGATCCTCCAAAGGGTTTTCACAGAAGATTGCATTATCTCCCCACCCCCACCCCCCTGCAGACCAGCTGATGGATTCTAACTGCTTGTCTTTGGGTTGGCAACACAACTCCCTACCACTAAGCCACCAGAGCTTCCTCTTGCCTGCTGTTGTTTTGTGCCTTCTAGTTTACTACTCGATGGCACATAACAACAACAACAGTTTACTAGGACTCTTAGTGATCCTATGAACAACAGCTCGGACACCTTGTCTTCTTTTCAGCCAATGTCACCTTGTCTCAGACACACCTGACCCCATTGCCACAGTCACTGTGTCAATCCATCTCATGTAGAGTCTTCCTCTCCTGCGCTGACCCTGTACCCTTCCAAGCAAGATGACCTTCTCCACGAACTGGCCCCTCCTGGCAACATGCCCAAAGTATGTGATGGAGGGTCAAAGTGCTGGCCTCCAAGGAGCAGCTTTGTTTCATCCTCTCTAGGACAGACCTGTTTATTCTCTTGACAGACCATAGTATGCTCAATACTCGTCTCCAGCATCACAACTCAAAGGCAGCAATTCTTCTATCATCCTTCGCACACTCAGTCTCAGAAAGTCACAGAACTCCCGGGAGGCCAGGAGACCGCTGGAAGGTGAGTGGGCGGAAACTACATGTCCCAGCGTGCCCCGCTCGCGAGCACAATGAGCCCTGTCGTCATCCGGGTCACGGGGCCGCGCGTTTCCGTGCGCCACCGGGTTCCAGGCGGGGTCCCGCCCGGGGCACAGGACCCCAGGGCCCAGAAAACTGCAATTCCCAGTATGCCTTGTCACTGCCGCGCCTGCGTACGAGAGCTGTCGCCATAGGCGCGGGCTCTTTTAAAGCGTTGCCTTAGTTCCTTGGAAACCGGCCCGTTTGCAGCCTGACTAATCCACTGGCGTGCCCGATGGCCTGTGGGGTGAGGCTTCTGGGCCCAAGTGGGTGGGCCTCGGGCCAAGGCTAAGGGTTTGCTGGCAGAAATTCACGTTGTCACTCCCTGCCACTTTCTTAATTCCTTAGCTCTATCCATCTTTGCCCACCAGACCCTGGGTACTGATTTATGGCGCTACTGCACTGGATGCGGGTGAAAGCCATTTAGACACGAAATTTGCATTGACCCGACTTCAACCACGAGGTAGCCGGGTACGCTCCAGGACCATGTTTATTTGTATGCAACAGTAGGCTCAAACACAACAGCGATTGTCCCGGACTGCACAGTGATTCATTCTGTTTGACACAGGGTCACTGTGACGCAGGACCGACTGGACCATGCCCAACAACAATAGGATAGGATAAGAGTTATATGTTCTCGGCAAGGTCACTTGGATGTTAATGTTAGGTCCTGGCCACTAGTTACCTTCCCTGACCTCCTTACTAGAATGTAGGTGTCAGGGAGGGTATTCAATGCATTGTGGCTTCCTGGGTATCTGACACTTGATAAATAATTGTTGTCTGATCTCCCGGTTGGGTTCTCCTCCACTCCCTCCCCAGCCTAGTTAGGATTTATTTGCTACCCACCATGTCCTAGGTTCTTTGCAACACTTGAAGATGGGGGTGGGTGGGGGAAGGATCAAGAACCTGACTCTGCTATGGAGAAACTTACAATTAGGCTGTTTCAGTTGCCATCAAACTACTTACGTGCCTGAATTTTGAAACTGGACTCTTGTCTTATAACTGCATAAACTATGCATATACTGTGGTGACTGTGTTGATTACCTTCCGGTTGAGCATGACTCATAGTGACCCTTTGAACAAAAGGCCTGAAGGTTTTCAGTAATGTTATTTATCAAAGTTCATTGAGTTTTGTTCAGTCCATACCTCTGTCCTGAATGTCAAATCCATAAATTCAATCTGTTAGATACCTTTCTGGTGTAAACTAACATTTCTAGATGACACTAGTTCATTCCGTCTTTCCCCTAAAACTGTTTTTACCCAGCAGACTTTAATTGTCTCTGGGTAAGCTTGGGTGCTCATCTCTTCTAGATAATCTACTAACAAATCCTCTCTTTGAAATATGACTGGACTCTGACTGCTTCTGACCTCCACTGCTGTCACTCTGATCAGAGCTAGCAGCATCACTTCTTTTGATTACTGTTGTTGTGTACTGTGGAGTGGAACCAATGCATAGCAGAGCCTAGTTTTTCATAAATCTAAATCTCATGGGAGGAGATTGCCTACCTTTAGCTGGTAGATTCTAATTGCCTGCCTCTGGATTGACAGCACTCCTTACCATTAAGCCACCAGAACGCTCTCTGGATTATTGTACCTCTCCCTTAACTAATCTTTGTCCTTTTGCCCTTGCCCCTCTCCCACCTAGAAGTGCAGCCAGAGTATTCTTGGTAGAACCTAAATTAAATCTCTATACTTATTAAGTGGTCTGTGCATTGCTGTACAGAGGTAGCTCGTGGTTGCTGTGATGCCGAGCACTGTGACACTGATGTGCCAAATGTGAGAATGGTTACCCATGGGGGACAGTGTTTCCTGGAGCTCCCTGATTAAAACAAGCTTGGAAGCAGGAGTGTCATCCACTTCCGAAAGGGCTTGCCTCTGGAAATTCTATAAACAGTGCACAGGCCTTTCATTCATAGGGTTGCTATGAGTCATCTAACTATGGCACTTAACAACAACAACTATACTTATTAGCTCTAAAGCCTCTAACAGTTCTCTAGACCACTGAGTCCAACCTTCATAATGACCTTCAGGTCTCGTTTGTGATCTAGTCTTGGTATCTTCTGACCTTGTCTAGCCATTCTTAGTGTCACTCCTTTCCAGGAAAATTGACTCCCCTACTGTTTGTTGTTTCAACAGGGTTGTTTGGTTTTGGGTTTTCTCCCCCTATTAGGGCTTTCCACTCACTGTTCAGACTTTCTTGACCTTTGTTCCTAGATGGCCAGAGGATTTAATTCTGTACTTCCTCTAAAGCTTGCTCAAATTGCATTTCAGTGAAGCTTTCTTTGCCCATTCTGTTTGAAAAGAAATTCTGCACCCTAACCACCATTTCTATGCTTCTGACATAGTCTTATTTTTCTTTACATTTACTGTCAGTGGACAAACTATTTTTACTTAACATTTCTCTTTGTCAGCTGGAATGTAAGCTCTATGAGGGCAAGGAATTTTTACCGGTTTTGTTCACCGTTCTCAGTACCTGGAATAGTAGCTGAAACATGGCAAACATTTAGGAAATGTATGTTGGATGAATGAATGAAATCAGATTCATGGATAAAAAATTTTTTCCCCAGTGATAGCATTAAGAGCATTGAACTCCTGGCCTGTTATTTTGGAACCAGCAGCAAATAACTGTAACAATTGCAAGGTATCAAATGAAATCTCTGTCCACAGAAATACCTGCTGCCATTAAGTGGGCCCTAACTCATAGCTGACTCACCGTTATGTTGCTATAAATTGCATGAAAGGAGATTGCACATCTTTCTTCCCTGGAGCTCTATTGCTGGATTTGACTTGTCAGAGTGAAACTCCCTATGAACAACGCCACCAGCATTCCCTTTTTTATAGCCACCTGTTGTTGTTGTTGTTGTTGTTAAATGCCTTGTTAAATGTCAAGACTCATAGTGACCCTCTGAACTTTCTTCGGTTCTCCAAGTTCATTGGGTTTCCAGAGGCAAACTATTTTGGAAATGGATACCACTCCTGCTTCCCATATAGTCACCTAGATCATGCTAAAATAACAAATATGTCTTGGAAAAAAGTGCAGTCAGAGTGCTCCTTGGCAAAGATGATAAAACTTCATCTCACATATTTTGGGCATGTTGCGAAAAGAGGCTGTTCCTTGGAGAGGGACATCATGCTTGGAAAGGTAGATGACAAAGGAGAAAAAGACTCTCAACCAGGTCGACTGACAGAGTGACCACAGCAATGGGCTTGAGTGTGTCAAAGATTGTGAGGATGGCACAGGATAGGACAGGGTTCGTATCTGTTGTTCATAGGGTTGCTCTAAGTAATAGTTCACTCAGCAGCACCTAACAACAACTAACAGATTGTGCTTGGAAGGGTGGAGAATCAGCACAGGAGACAAAGGCCTTAGAGGAAATGAACTGACATAGTGACTGAGGCATTGGGGTCAGACATGTCAGAGACCGTGAACTTGGCTCAGGATAGGGCATGGTTCTGAGCCATTGTTCACAGGGCCACTATGAGTCCTAGTCAACTCGATGGCATAAAACAACAGCTCTTACTAGTGTGTTACTTATGATGTTGGTCTTATTCACATAAGTAATTTTCAAATTAGGTGTTCTGGTGGCCTAGTGGCACTGCCAACTCAAAGGCACATGGTTCAAATCTACTAGCTGCTCCAAGGGAGAAAGAGGAGCACTCTGTTGTCGTGTGATAACTGCCTCTGAAAACCCCTGGAGGGTCAGCTATGAATCAGTTCCAACTCATTGACACATGACAACACTTAATAAGGTTTTCAAAGCTGTGACCTTTGGGAATCAGATCACCAGGCCTTTCTTTTGAGGTACCTCTGGGTGGATTTGAGCTATCAGCTTGCAGGTTAATAGTCAAACACTTGAAGTTTTAGGTAAGTAAGGTTTCTTCATCACCCATACTG
>NW_006399751.1:15695155-15695806 GCF_000299155.1 Elephantulus edwardii | reverse complement strand
CAGACTTTCCCATCGCAATACAAAACTGTCCAACAACACGAAGAACATATATATAAAGATTCATGTCCATCTCTAATGACGGCCCCTCCTTACAACATGTCCAAAGTATGTGAGATCAAGTTTCACCATCCTTACCTATGAGGAGCATGATGGCTGTACTTATTTGCAGTTCATGGGATATTCAATACTCATCATCAACACCACAATTTAAAGGCATCAATACTTCTTCAATTTCCTCCAGTTTCATGTGCAAAGGAAGCAACAGAAAGCATCATGCCTTGGAACAGCGGTACCATATTCTATACACTGACATCCTTTCCTTTTGGCATTTAAAAACTAATCCTTGGCAGCATATTTCCCTAAATCAAGACATCTTTTGATTTCTTGACTGCTGCTCTTCCTGGGGTGTTGACTGTGGATCTAAGTGAAATGAAATTTTTTTTATAACGTCAGCCTTTTCTTTATTTAACAAGATGTTTCCTATTGGGCCAGTTGTGAAGAGTTTTGCTTTCTGGATGTTGAGGTATAATCCATGTTGTTGTTGTTATTAGGTGCTGTCGAGTCGCCTGAGACTCATAGCGACCCTATGTACAACAGCCCTAAACTCCACTCTGTCCTGTGCCAATCGCACTGTCTCTGACACTCCCATCC
>NW_006399751.1:15656334-15689008 GCF_000299155.1 Elephantulus edwardii | reverse complement strand
GCAATGAATAAGTCATTGATTTTACAAAATTCAATCATTCTATCTCCAGCCTCATTCCTGTCACCAAGCCCATGTTTTCTGACCACTGATTCTTCTTCACTATTCCCAACTTTTGCATTCCAGTCACCCATTATTATCAATGCATCTTGATTGCATGTTCGATCCCAGAACACTTAATTGTCCTTGTAAGAGATCTATAGCTAGATCAAGAAACTGTTGTCCGAATGGAGCAGGAGACTATCACATGATTTAAAATCATAAAGGGTGTATACATCAGGGCTGATACACATTCAGTCTGTATGCTGAGAAAATAATTCACAAATCTAGAGTCTATAAATTACAGAGAAATGTGACATTGGGATCAGAAGAAGACTAATTAATAACCTGTGTTATGTAGATGACAAAACCTTGCTTACTGAAAGTAAGGAGGATATGAAACATTTGCTGAGATTGTATCTCAATATCAAAAAAACAAAGGCCCTCACCAGATGACTAACAGTCAACATTATAATAGATGGAGAAAGGACTGATTCTGTTAATGACTTAATCTTGCTTGGGTCAACAGTCTAATTCCAGAGACATTAGGCACTTGATGAGATGGATTGGCTCAGTGAATTGAGTAATGGGGGTAGGTCGGAGAAGATAAGGTTGGCTCAGGATGGAGCAGGGTTCAGAGCTGTCGTACGTAGGGTTGATATGAGTCACAAGTGACTCCACAGCACATAATAACAACATTGTATTGGGCAAGTCTGCTGTCACGGACCTCCAAAACGCTGAAGAACAATGATGTCACTATGAAGACTAAGTTGTACATGATTCAGGCCATGGTTTTCTCAGTCACTTGCTATGCATCTGAAAGCTAGACAATTAATAGGATGGTAGAAGAAGAATTGATGCCTTTTAGTTGTGGTGTTGGGAAAGAATTGTGAGTGTCTCATGGACTGCCAAAGGATCAAACAAATATGTTTTGGAAAAAGTGTAGCTAGACTCCTCCTTGGAGGCAAATATGGCAAAGCTTTGACTTTCATACTTTGGACATATAGGTAGGTGAGGCTATTCCTTGGAAAGGGACATCATTCTTGCAAAGATGGAGGGTCAGTAAAGGAGAGAAAGACCCCTGACGAGGTGGATTGACACTAGGCTTCAGCAATGGTCTCTGGTGTGTCAGGCATGACGTGGATGGTTAGGATAGGACAGGGTTGAGATCTGCTCTTTATCGGGTCTCTATGAGTCTTAATTGACTTGACAGCACCTAAGAACAACAACATCTACCTATCTCTCTATATTGATATCTATATATCGATAGATCATCAGCAGATCATGGTTTTGTTTCATGCCATCTTTGCTCTCAGACACTGGTGCACAAAGCAAATCCTATCTAGGGCACTGTCTAAATTATTGGAGAGGGCAAAGAGAGATGGTGAACAAGCCGCTGACTTAAGCCTTCTACTCACGTTTAGTTAAACAAACCAAGACATACAGTCATTTCTGAGTTAAACAGGACAGGACTGTACAATTCTCTCACAAAAAGGGAAATTACTCTTTTGAACAATAATATAACACACTAACATTGCAATTTGAATTTCAGGCACATATGGAAATTGCAGTTTCCGGACCAGTTATCTCTCCAACCAACATCAATGCTACAGCATCAGAAACATTCACTATACTTCAACAAAGGATGAGAATAGCTGAGGAACAGACCAGTTCTCTGAGGGATGAAATAGTAAAGTTAGACATTGGTGATAAAAGGTAATAAATAAGAAGTAATTAGAACTTTGTAGGTTAAAGATTTGGCTTCAGTATTTATTAATAAGAAATCATGGTGTGATTGTTTTAATCAATGAAGTATAATTTTAAAAGAATTGAGAAATAATGGTCTCATTTAAGCATCACTCAGGAAATATTGGCAAAGTATAGAGTTGTTAGTGCCTCCCAATTATTGAGGAGTAATTATGTCAGTTTGAGAACTAAGGAACATCTGATTCAGGCCATAGTCTTTCCAATCACTTCTATACATCTGAGAACTGAACAGTGAATAAGGATCAGAGAAGAACTGACGCCTTTGAGCTGTGGTGTTAGAAAAGAGCACTTAACATCCATCCCGTGGACAACCAAAAGAACAAACAGATATGTCTTAGAGTGGGTGCAGCCAGAGTGCTTTTTGGAAGCAAACATTATGAGACTTTGCCTCACATACTTTGGGCATGTTGCTAGGAAGGGGCTATTCCTTGGAGAGGGACATGATGATGGGAAGGGTGGAGGGTAGGTGGGTTGACACAGTGACTGCTACAGTGGGCTCAGAAAGTGAGGATGGCACAGGGTAGAAAAGGGTTCAGATATTTCATTCATAGGGTGACTCTGGAGACTAAGGTGCGTCTGATACAGGCCATGGTCTTCACAATCACTTGTTATGCATCAGAGAGTTGGACAATGACCAAGGAGGATAGAAGGACAATTGATGCCTTTGAGCTGTGGTGCTGGAGAAGAGTATTGAGAATACCATGGACTGCTAGGAAAACAAACAGATTTGTCCTGGAAAGGGTTAAACCGGGTGGCTCCTTGGAGGCAAGGATTCTGAGGCTCCGTCTAACATACTTTGGACATGTTGTGAGTAGAGACCGGTCCTTGGAGAGGGACATCATGCTTGGGAGGGTGGAGGGACAGCGCAGGAGAGGAAGGCCCTCTATGAGGTGGATTGATTCAGTGACTGGGATAATTGGGATGGGAGTGTTAGAGACAGTGCGATTGGCACAGGACAGGGCGGAGTTTAGGGCTGTTGTACATAGGGTTGCTATGAGTCGCAAGCGACTCGACGACACATAACAACAACAACAACAGGGTGACTCTGAGTCATGCCCGACTGCACCTAACAACAACAAGTTGTCATTCTGTAGTAAAGCTATTACTGCTGTTTGTTAGTTGGTTGTATGAATTTTGATACTCTCTTTTAACATTAGATTTAAGACCAGTATGCTTTTATACAATTAAAATTTATAATTTTTAAAATGAAAGACATTGATTCTAGTCAAGGTAAGGAATCTAAAATGTTGATTATACAAATAACTTGAAGTTCACTTTCTTTTCCTAGATTTATGTTAAATAAAGAGCTTGTAGTCCTAAAAAAAGTTCTAATTTTTAAAAAAATTTTATTTTATTAATTTTAATGAACATTTACAGAGATTTTGGATTTCCATTCATTCACTGTTGCACTTTTCTCCCTGCCCAGCCTTCCCCCACCCAGTTCGCTCCTCTCTTTGAAAAGCAAAAGAAAGATTCCTTCTTTGGTATACAATTCCACTGCCCCGAGTACATTCCACTATGCAACCTTTATTCTGGACTCCTGTGATCACCATAATACCCTATCATATATCTATCGCTTTTAAATTATTCCCTCCCTCATCTGTTTCAATGCAGTATACATAACTTACCCAGTTTTTCTCAGTCTTGCCCCAACCCTGATGTCAGTCCTGTTCTATACCAGTGGCACCATGCAGTATTTGTCCTTTTGTGACTGGGATATTTCACTCAGCATAATGTCCTCCAGGGTCACCCATTTTGAATAATATTGCATGCGTTCCTTGTTTTTCAATGCAGCATAGTATTCCATTGTGTGAATATACCACAGCTTCTCTATCCATTCTTTTGTTGATGGGCACTTAGGTTGTTTCCAACTCCTTGCTTTTGTGAACAAAGCTGCAATAAACATGGGTATGCATATATCTGCTTGGATGTCAGTTATGGTCTCTTTGGGGTATATTCCCAGTAGTGGAATTGCTGGGTCGAATGGTATCTCTATTTGCAAAAAAAGTTTTCATTGTAGAAATGAGGTATGAATTAACCTTTTTTCCTAGTGCTGCAAAAGAAATTATGGACATTGAAAGTTGGCACAATGGTTAAAGCTCTGTCCTGTTAACCCAAAGGTTAGTGATTCGTATCTGACTCCACAAACCACTCTAGAGGAAGTAGATGTGGCAATCTGCTTCTGTGTGGATTTATAGCCACGGATACCTTACAAAACAGTGCTACCCTGTTCTATATGGTCACTATGAGGCAGGATCAACTTGATGGCACTGGGTTTTAAACAGCCAATGTCCAACTCATTGGTGTGATTATCTTTAAGATGACATATATTTTCTGAAGGTCTCTTACTAAGTCCTATAAGAGTATGAATAGTATTATATAACACCTTTGAATTCAATAAATCTTTTAACAGTTAAAGATAAATGTAATACAAATGTTATTATGTTGGAAAGAAATTAGAAATATTTAACATGATTGTTTAAAAATTTTCTTAAAATTTTAACATATTACTTTCATGCTACCATAAACAATACTGAAATAGCATTTAAAATGTGTTTTATGTATCATTGATTTTAATATGCAAAAAATATGTTGACCAAAAAAATCAGGTTCCAATAGCAATTATTAGACTGTCTTTACTAATCTTATATTGTTCCTATTCTCTAGGTAGTAATATTCTCTATTTTTTTATCTGGAGGAACAAATAGATGCTTTGTAAGTAAGGAATCTAATTTTTGTGATTGGTGTCATGCCTGTACATGTTGCAGCCCATCTTATTGCTGTATTGGGATCTTTGTTTAGAGACCATCTGGAAGCTCTAAAATCTGTGGAAGACCCTATGAGCCTGAAAGTCATCAGCCCTAACCCGAGTGAATCCACTTGTTCAGGAAAAACAGATTCAACATGGAAGAACTGTGAGTTTCTGGTAAACCGAATGTGCCGCCTGGAAAACCTCATCAAAACGCTGAAGATGAACATCTATCATCTTCAAACTGAAAAGGATTTAAATCCACAGAAAACAGGTAAAGAGAGAAGAGGATCTTGACACCTGGTCTGGTGGGAGAACCTGGTACGTTTGAGTCTTCCTCTTTGCTCACCTTTCTTTCACCTGCTTCTTTTTTTCTGGGAAACAATGCCTGCTGACCCTACTGTGCTGCTTGGTAGCATTTCTAAAGGATCGGCTGAATTCAGTCCAAGAGGAGCATACCAAAGACCTGAACCTGTTGCATCTCAAAGTAAAGAATTTGCACCAGCAACTGAAAATTGTAAAAGAGGAAGAAGACAGGGCACAAGGTGAAGGGCAGAGACGAACTGCCACGCTGGAGATGGCCTCAGAGACAGAGGTTTGAGTTCAGAGTTCTCAAGTACAAATTCATAGCATTTAGCTGGAGGAAGCAACAGGCTTACAAAACTGACCTTAATAAATAAATGATGTTGATATGTGGCATTTGAAATTGATCTCCATTGACAGCTTAAAATGTTATGTGCTGTCATTGATAAATGAAATATTTATAGAGAATTTATCCTGTATAAGGGAGCTCTCATGGGCAAGGAGTTGCACTACCAACACAAAGGCAAGTGGTTCAAATCCACCCGCTGCTCCAAGGAAAAAAGATGGGTAGTCTCCTGTGCAATTTAGAGCTTTCTAAAGTATTCTGGTGCAGGATAGGATAGTGGTCAGATCTGGCTTTCGTAAGGTTGCTGTGAGTTGTACTCAACTCGACAGCACATAACAACAACAAAACATACTTGTGGGTCATCTGTGACTTGGTTCTCAGCAACATATCCTGTACAGGAGGTGACTGTGAGGGTCCAGAAGTGTAAATATCATTGATGCAGAAAAAGCAAATGTTACTGGACAGAGTGAATATGCAGAATAAGTACTTTGGGTTCAGATAACTTTGAGAGGGTAAAGGTACCCTACCCGGAATGCAGTAGTCTAGGTCAGCTTCTGGATACTAGAACTAGTGTCTCAAGAAAGAGGCAGGAATGAGAACATTTTAAGGTAGACATGAGCCCTGAGAAGCTACACAGAAGCAGCAAAGTATAGTCACTAGGAAAGGAAACTGAACCATGTCATTTTGATCTCTGGAAAACCTTGTGTACAAGGGCATTCTTGTCCCCATTTTAATGATAAGAGTATTAACGCCCAGAAAGAAGTAATTTATCCAAGATCACTCATCTCTGACTTCTTGTAACCGAGGTTTGAATCTAGATCTTTCTACAGGGGGGGCAGTTAATGGGAAATATCTTAGTGACTCTGATAGGAAATGAAGATTTGTTTGCAGGATCTCAGATTCAAGAACAAGCACTAGTTGGCTTGATCCTGGGGAAACTGGCTAAGATTTC
Organism: Elephantulus edwardii; assembly: GCF_000299155.1. NCBI lineage: Eukaryota > Metazoa > Chordata > Mammalia > Macroscelidea > Macroscelididae > Elephantulus > Elephantulus edwardii. Next base: position 15,682,855 of record NW_006399751.1, on the reverse strand, counting down.
TGATAAACAACATAGAAAAATTAATCTGGCAGTAATACCGAATATTGATTATGGTGAGAAGAAATTGGAGATGAGAAAAACGATAAAAAATTACATTGCACAAGAAGCTGGGCTGCAGTCCCGAAGGTACATGGTTTGAGTCCACCAGATGGACTGGAGAAAGGAGGGCCAATCTCCTCCTGTACCAGTTGAATCCTGTTTGATGGTATACAAACACACACACACACACACACACACACACACACACACACACTAATAATAAAATAATTTTTTTAAAAAATACATTGCATTATTTGAGACTTGAGCCATATCAGTTCTGACTTAGGTTTATTTTGAAAGGAAAAAGAAATATTCTATAGAGAAAGTAGTGCTAGAATATGGTTTTGAGTAGGGGCTAAATAAAGGCAGAAAAGAAGGCCAATATCTCTTGAGGTTTTATATTTGAAATTATATATCCATTTATAGTTGTATATCTGTACATAATAATTATAATGGAGTAGTAATAGAAGCCCTGTTTTTCTTCTTAAGCTCTAAATGTGGAAGCTAGAAGAAATTGCATTCTTAAATAGGAAGAGATCCTGTAAGAATGATTTTCTCTGATTATTGAATTTTACATAGGAGCTGGTTGTGTCTGATCCCTTCATTATCTAAAAAGAGAATGATTAGAATTCATAGATAAAATTAATACAAGACTATTTCTTTGTAAATATCCCATTGTTAACCCCCTCAGACCTATAATGGAATTTATAATTGTATTTAAAATAGGATTTTAAATTGTATTAAAAATAGCATTTACACGTTGTCAGAAAAAAGTCTCGATTTGAACTGACATACCTGTCAAGATTTCCTTCCTGTCCTTGTATATGAACCTGAAGCTTCTCTCTTTCTACTTTTAGAAAAATGCAGCTAAAATTGAGGAGGAACTGAAGACCACGAAACGTAAAATGAACCTTAAAATTCAGGAGGTAATAAAGAAGGATGCCATGGCGGGGTAGAATTGCAGGAGGGAAGTAAACTCAGTAAAAAAAAAAAAAGAGGAAAAGATTCAAAAGAAACCTTTGCAAAAGAAAATGTGTAATTGTGTAGTAGAGAATGTAAAAAAGGCTTTATTAAATACCAGTGAAATATCTCCCTTTATGTAAGATTTTCTTTCATTTTAGAATTGCTTAAAACTGGAAAACAAACAACAAAAAATGTTCTCTAAGGAGACAAATTATTATTACAAAATTTCTACAGCTTTATCTTCTTGCAAAAGACTTTAAGTCAAAAGCTGCATTTAAAAGAAAAAGCTTTCAGTAAACCTGGTTATCTCTTGAAACCTTCATTTTGGCCTACTTTTAGTATGTAGCACAGTGAGAGTTAAGAACGAGGCTGCTGCTAAAAGCTATTATCATTGCATGTGCAAAATGCAATCATTTGATCTCCACCTCATTTCTGTCCCCAACTCCCTAATTTACATCTACCAATCCTATTTTGTTTCCAACTTTTGCATTCCAGTCACTAATTATTATAAAAGCATCTTAACTGCATGTTTGGTCAATTTCAGGCTGCAAAAGTTTGTGGAACTCCTCAAATTTACTCACCTTCACTTTAGCTCTTGGTGGGTATGTTTGAATAGCAGTTGTAGTAACTGGTGTACCTTATATGTGTATGGACAATATTCTATCACTCACAGCATTGTACTCCAGGAGATCTTGAAATGATCTTTTTTACTTTAAATGAAACAACATTCTTCCTTAATTTTTCATTCCCAACATAGTACATCATAAGATTGTCTAATTAAGAGTGATCAATGCTAGTCCTTCTCAGCTAGCCTAGGAAGTCAATCTTTATATATTCCACTTCATTTTTATAACTTCCAGTTTCCTACATTTGTACTCCATGCATTCCATGATCCAGTTATTAATGGTATTTACAGGTGTTTCTCCTGATTTTTTTACTATCTTCCACCATATGGGCTCTGCCTCTAGTACTGTCTCTGATATTTGTATACATTTGATTCTGTTTTCTTGTCACATTGGTCTCTCAGCAACTTCTAATAAATATTGAATTGACGAGTGAGAGCAGGCTCTCTTATCTGGAATGTCAAGGGAAAAACTTTGTCCTTGCCTTAATAGGCAAGTATAACATTTACTTTTGGCTTTTTTTATATGCTTTGAATCATGTTGAGAAACTTCTCATCTAGCCCTATAATCTTCGGAGTATTAATTAATAAAGTGTGCTCGATTGCATCAAACGATTTTTTATATCTATTTGATATGTAATGCCAAGTTGCTTTCGATTCATAGCAACCCTATCTACAAGAGTTCTGAATCCTACTCTATTTTGAGCTAATTTCATTGTATCTGACACACTGACCCCCATTAGCCCAGTCACTGAGTCAATCCATCTCTTCCAGGGTCTTCCTCTCTTGTGTTATCTCCCCACCCTTCCAAGCATTATGTCCTCCAAGGATCAGTCCCTCCTGCCTGCCCAAAGTATATGAGATGAAGCTTCAAAATCCAAGGGCCTGGTTTCACCCTCTCCAGGACAGATCTGGCTGTTCTCTTAGCAGCCCATGGTACATTCAATAGTCTTCTTCAGCACTACAACTCAAAGGCATCAATTATTCTTCTATCATCTTTAGTCATTGTCCAGCTGTCTGAGGCATTGTAAGTAATCACAAGACCAGGCTTGGATCAGGCTCAGCTTGGTCTCTAGATTGACAACATTGCTTCTCAGTACTCCAGAGAGGTCCCTGACAGCAGATTTTCCCAATGCAATTTGTCTTTTGATTTCCTGACTCCTAGTACAAGAGCGTTTATTGTGGAACAAAGCAAATTAAATCTGTTAACAATCTCAATCTCTTCTCCATCTATTATGATGCTGCCAATTGGTCCAGTGGTGAGAATCTTTGTTTTCTTGGTGTTGAGCTTCAATTGACATGATTATATAATTTTTCCCATTGTTCTATTGATGTGGTTTATTAAGTTGATTGCTTTTCTAATGATGAACTCTATCCCATTTGATGATTGTTAAGTGCCATAAAGTCGAGTAGGAATCACAGCAAACCTATGAACCACAGATCTGAATTCTGTCCTATCTTGCGCCATCCTCATTGTCTTCAACACATTTGAGTCTATCATTACAGACACTCTATAAATCCATGTTGTTGAGGGTCTTCCTCTTCATTGACTCTTCATCTTTCCAAATATAATGTCCATATCCAAAGAATAGCCTCTCCTAACATAAAGCTTCATCTTTGCCTTTAAAGAATACTCTTGTTGCACTTTCTCCAAGACCTCTTTAGCCTTTTGGCAGTGCATGGGATATTCATCACTTTTCCCAGATCCAAATCAAATGCATCAGTTATTCTTTTGTCGTCCATATTCATAGTCCAGATTTCATCTGTATGATGGTGATTGGAAAGACTGTGGCTTGAATAAGGTGCACCTTAGTCTTTAGACTGACATCATTGATCTACAGAACATTAGAGACCTTCATTCATTCAGAATGAAAGCTAATGATGTAGAACACTGCTACTATTCAGTTGGATTCTATTTGCTATTATTTTGTTGAGGATTTTTACATCTCACAGGTGACTCAGTGGCACATAACAACAACAACAACATATTTATAAAAGATACTGACTATCCTATATCTTGCTTTTTGTCTTGTTTTGGTATCAGGGTTATATTTGCTTTATGGAATGAATTGGATTAGACTTTGTGTCTATATATTTTGGGAGAATTTAAGCAGTATTGATGTTAATTGTTCTTTAACCTCCAAGGACTGTTTCATCCACACATAGAAATACTTTCTTTATGAAACTTTATTATTACAATTTGCTGTACATCCTGATTTTTCCCCCTCTTCTACTTCTTTTTCCAAGGGCTTTTTACAACATACTGATGGTTCTTGATGCACAATTGTTAAAACAGACATATACAATAGTAATATAAGGGCAATAAATGTAGCTATGCACTAATAAATTTATATATACACTAAGGCATTCATTGGGGGGAAATTGTGTTTCTGAATAGTTTTTAAAGGAAGAATAATGTTTGGAGATGAGACAGCAGTATATGATAAACTTTTCAGGGTGATTCTGAGACTTGCTAAACTGGTACAGTATCCAAGTTGGTTTTGCCTAACTGTAGTGTTGCTCTGTAGCTAAGGATACAACTATCCCAGGAGAAGCAGCTAAGGGAGTCTCTTGAGAAATCTGGATCAACCATGCTACTCAAAATACAAGAAATGGAATCAACAGTGGAGGCAGAACGGAAACAGGTAGAGAGATTTTTTTTTCTCGCCTTGTTTATGTTGAGAAGGTGAAAGCAGAAATAGACAAGTAATATATTACTGATAAATTTATAATTTCATTAATTTCCATAGATTTGTTAAATTACTGTTTTCTATAATACTGCTCTTTTAACATACACTTTCATTTTAAAAATTAAAAAATAAGAAAGGACCTTAATATAGTTAAGTATAATTCTCTTCATTTCTAAATGTGCACGCTAAGGACCAGAGAAGCTAATTTTTCTCAAACTTTATAGAGGAGAAGTTTGGACTCCTGGTACAGTTGTTATGTGTTTTCGAGTCACTTGCAACTCACAGAGACCCAACGTACAAATCCCTTGAAACTTGCTCTATCTTGTACCAACCTTACTGTCTCTGACACACCTCCCCTCAGTACCCCAGTCACTGAATCAATCTATCTCATTAAGAATCTTCCTCTCCTGCACTGTCCCTCCACCGTGCCAAGCATGATGTCCCTCTCTAAGGACTAGTCCCTCCTTGCAACATGCCCAAAGTATGTGAGACGATACAGTACCCTTCCTCCAATACCACAGACACTGATTTTGGAAGTTAGTGCCCTAGTCTATGTCTGGATGTGGACAGAAAACAAAGGCAAAACTGAGCAAGTACCTGAAGTAGAGAACAATGACTGGAGTAATCAGCAATGAGCTCACACTGATGGTTTCAGTTCTCACCATTAGTCCACCATTGTCATTTCAGCAGTTCTTAGTAGATTTCTGCATGTAATTTAGAGTATTTAATATTCTAAATGTACAATTTGATGGGGGGTGAGGGAAATTGAAAGAATTTGTTCAAATTTGTATTCAAATTTTGTAAATAAACTAGTGGGAAAATATAAATATATATATTCTAAATGACCAAGACAATTATTTGTTTCAACTCTAAATAATTGGATTCCATAATATTTCTCATTCTTACCAATGGCTAGCCTTCACAGTTTAACTATAAAAAGGAATTTAGGGAGCGCCAGGAGCCAGTGAGTGGCGGGGGCGCAGCCGCTAGGCTCCAGGATACGCCCCCGGCCCGCTCAGGTGGCGGTGCCCACGCCCCCTCTCAGCTCCGCCGCCTGTGTGCACCGACTGGCGCCGGTGCGAGTTCCCGGCCTGGTGTCAGAGGACCAACTTCCCCGGCGGACCACTCCTGACACCACGGCCCCTCGCACGCCTGGGGCCTGAAGATGCTGAGATCTATGTGGAATTTTCTGAAACGTCACAAAAAGAAATGCATCTTCCTGGCCACGGTCCTTGGAGGAGTATATATCCTGGGGAAATATGGACAGAAGAAAATCCGAAAAATACAAGAAAGAGAGGCTGCCGAGTACATTGCTCAAGCAAGACGACAGTATCATTTTGAAAGTAACCAGAGGACAGGCAACATGACCGTGCTGTCCATGCTTCCAACACTGAGAGAGGCCTTAATGCAGCAGCTCAATTCTGAGAGCCTCACAGCTCTGCTAAAAAACAGGCCTTCAAACAAAGTAGAAATATGGGAGGATCTGAAGATAATAAGTTTTACCAGAAGCATCGTAGCTGTGTACAGCACTTGTATGCTGGTGGTTCTTTTGCGAGTCTAGTTAAACATAATTGGTGGATACGTATACCTGGATAATGCTGCAGTTGGCAAAAATGGCACTACACTTCTTGCTCCTCCAGATGTCCAACAACAATATTTATCAAGTATTCAACACCTCCTTGGAGATGGCCTGACTGAATTGATCACAGTCATTAAACAAGCTGTGCAGAAGATTTTAGGAAGTGTGTCTCTTAAGCATTCTTTGTCCCTTTTGGACTTGGAACAAAAACTTAAAGGAATCAGAAGTTTCGTTGAGCAACATAAACCTTCTTTTTGGATTAATAAAGATGGATCCAAAAAAAAAAGATGGATCCAAATCTTTTTTTATGCCATTATATGATGCCAGATGAAGAAACTCCATTGGCAGTTCAGGCCTGTGGGCTTTCTCCTATGGATGTTACCACTATTAAGCTACTCAATGAAACAAGAGACATGTTAGAAAGTCCAGATTTTAGTACAGTTCTGAACACCTGTTTAAATCGAGGCTTCAGTAGACTCTTGGATAATATGGCTGAGTTCTTCCGTCCTACGGAGCAGGACCTGCAGCGTGGCAACTCCATGGACAGTCTCTCCAGTGTCAGCTTGCCTTTAGCCAAGATAATCCCGATAATAAACGGACAGATCCATTCAGTGTGCAGTGAAACGCCTAGTCATTTTGTTCAGGATCTGTTGACGATGGAACAAGTGAAAGATTTTGCTGCTAATGTGTATGAAGCTTTTAGCACCCCTCAACAGCTAGAGAAGTAATTTCTCCTTCAAGAAAAAGGAGTGGTTCTCATTTACTTTTTAAAAATAATACAGTGGATAAATCAACAAAGTCCTATTTGTTACCAAAATGCCTAATAAAAATATATTCTTAATCAAAGCCTTCATTTCATAATAAAATAGATTTGTTTGGCATCTTAAAAAAAAAAAAAAGGAATTTAGGAGTTTGAAAATGACCCCACTGTTCAATATTGCAGCCCAAGCCCTATGACTGTCTAAATTTAAATGAAGTACAATTGAGGATTCAGTTTCTCAGTAACTGTCCACTTTCCAGGTGCTCTGTAGCCATATTTGACTAGTCAGTGTAAGTTGTGGAGTTCAAAGTAAGTCGTGGGCAGCTGTACTAAGGACACTGCACTTTGATAGAATCTTCAACTGTTACATAAAACAAACTCCACCATTTCCCCAAATGACTGGAAGATTGAAATTTCTCCCTTGCACATGTGATATGTGTGTGTGTAGTTTATTGGAAATCTTTACCTTACAGAAAATGAGCTTTTCTCATGCAATTTCAGGTGCAAGTTCTGCAGGAAAACTGTAGTGCCCTACGAAATTCTATACAAACTACCCAAGCATTACTGGTACAGGAGCAAGAGAAAAGAGAAGAGTTGGAAGCTACTACCTCACAGCTCAAGTGTGATCTAAGTATGAAATTAAATGAAATGAGATGAAATGCTAGAAATCATACTGTTATTAGTTCTTTGCAATTTCATGAAAGATTTTTGAGGCCCAAATTCTTGAAGTGGGATGTCTTACTCTTGTTTCCCACCGTCCTGAAGGTAAAACCTTGCTAATTTCTAGCTCTGACACTGAGATAAAAATGAATATTAGTAATAAAGTAGAGTTTAACTCTCTTGAGTATGAATAGGGATTTCCCCTCCCTTGAGGTATTTGGCTTAAGTGTATGTGTACTTGGGAACATTTGATTTCTAGAGGCTAAGATTTAATATGAGGAGCCCTGTTGGTGTCTTTATACCTAAGCTACCATGTCTCCGCAGTTTAAAACATGGTTGCTGTGTGCTGTTGAGTCAGAACCGACCCATTGCAGACCTTCCAGTGGGTTTTCAGAGGCAGTAAATTGCATCAACAGACATTACCCTTCTTTCTCCCACAAAGAAACTAGTGGCTTTCAACCCTGTGCCTTTGGGTTGACAGCACAACTCCTTCCCACTAGGATAGCCGGGCTCAATATAAAATGTAGATCTTTTCATTCTTTTAGTTACCCTACTCATCAAGTGAGTTTTTAATGTTACTTTCTGACAAGTTTAATGCTTCATTTTTCTTCACATTTGTGAAGAACATGCAGATAACCATGGGGGAAAAAATTAAAGCAAGATTAAAATAACTACCACTCTGACACGGGGAAAAGAGGTCTATCTTACTACTCACGGTGTGCTTCATATAGAATTATAGGCTGTTTGCTGTGGTTGCTTTGTACTGTCAAGTTAGAATCAATCCACAGCTGACCCTCAGGTGGATTTCAGACCCAAAATTGCAGGGGAGGACAGTGCTTATCTTTCTTCTACTAATAGATTCAAACTGTGTGCCTTTGGGTTGACAGCACAACTCCTTGACACTAAGTCACCAGAGCTCCCTGTTGACTGTTTATATACATACAATTTCATTATTCTAAAGTCATTGTAGCTATCTTCTAAAAGAGGTGTGTTTAGCTATTCACGTCAATGAATTAATGATTTCATCGTTTCTTTTTATTAACTATTAATACTTGTTGTTGTATTTTTGCCTTCAAGTTGGAACTTACTCATAGCTGACCATCCAGTGGGTTTTCAGAGGCAGTTAATTGCAAAGGAGGAGATTACCATCCTTCTCCTGTGGAACAGCTCGTAGATTAGAACCACATACTTTTGAGATTGCAGCACAGCTATATAAACTTGTTGTTGTTAGAACTGACCCATAGCTGACCCTCCAGTGAGTTTTCAGAGGCAGTAAACTGCATGGGAAGAGATTGTCTATCCTTCTTCCATGGAGCAGCTAGTGGATTTAAACCAAGTGCCTTTGGAGTTGCAGCACAGCTTCTTATCCCTAGGCCACCAGAGCTAGCTTGTGTATTCTCTCTCTCTCTCTCTCCCCAACCACACACACCCTCCCTCCCCCCACTCCCTCCCTCTCTCTAGATCTAGGTGTATCTCTTCTCCATCTATCAGTATGCTGCCAATTGGCTCAGTGCTGAGAATCTTTGTTTTCTTATTGTTCAGCTTTAATCCATAGTCAAGGCAGCAAATGTCTCAGGCCCTTCTCAGTTTCAGCAAGCAGGGTTGTGTCATCTGCATAACAGGTTGTTAATGAGTCTTCCTCCAATCCTAATACCACATTCCTGTTCATAAAGTCCAGCCTCCTAGATGATCTGTTCCACATATAGATTCAAAAAGTGTGGAGAGAGGATGCATCCCTGGCGTACACCTTTCTTGATTTTGAACCCTGCAGTGTTAAGCTCTGTTCTAATGACTGCTTCCTGATCCAAGTATAGGTTTTGCCTAAGCACAATCAAGTGTTCTGGGATTCCTATTCTTCTCAGTGTCAGCCACAGTTTGTTGTGATCCAGACAGTCAAATGCCTTTGCTTAGTCAATGAAACCCAGATAGACATTCCTCTGATACTTTCTGCTTTCAGATAAGGGCCATCTAAAATTGACTGTAATGTCCCTAGTATCACAGCCTCTTCTAAAACTAGCCTGCACGTCTAGCAGTTCTCCTCTGAAGTATTGTTCCAGTAATTTTTGAACAATCTTCAGCAGGATTTTGCTTGCATGTTATATTAATGCTGTTATTTGATACTTTTCACACTCTCTAATACCACCTTTTTTTAGAACAGTAATAAATATGGATCTCTTCCAGACAGTTGCCAGGTAGTTGTCCTCCAAATGTCTTGGCACAACCTCAGGAGTGCGTCCAGGGCGCATTTGTTTAAATATGTTCATTGGTATGCCATCAGTTCCTGGGGCCTTGTTTTTTGCCAATTCCTTCGGAGCTGAGAGAGAGAGGACAATCTCCAGTGTGATTTACTGCCTTTAAAAACCCACTAGAATGTCAGCTATGAGTCAGTTCCAACTCAACAACACACACCCCCACCACCACAATGTTTTAGACTGGGGAGATCTGGTAGCCTGTTAGTAAGGTAACCATCAAGGCTCCTCATATTAAATCTATGTCTCTCTCGATATGGCTTAGGCTTTTCAAAGTAAGGCCATGTATTTTACCTTTCTGATCTTTCACTTATTTAAAGTTATAATTAGAATTTACCCTAAATAACTCTTTATTTACATAGGCTAGACTCTAAAGAACACTTTATGTACATAAGCACGGAGTTTCTGGAGATGTTAATGTTGGGAGACTGTGCACACACACATGTTGTTATAGACATCTTTCTCACAGAGGTGGTTCTGTAAAGCAGGTTGTGATTACAGTAGCTGAAGTGGGAAATGAAGAGGTCTGGGTCCAAGAGAATGCCAGTTCAAAATATGGCAGTGGGGATGCAAGGGAAAAAGATGAATAAAATATTAAACAAAGAAGATGGTCAGGACTTGGGTGATTAGTGAGGAAAAGGTGTTGAGGAAAACACCTGGTTCTTGGAGAGCAGAGTGAACGGAGAGCTTGCTAAATGGGAAATACATTTCAGGCAGTAGGTTTAGGGGACAAAATGAGGAAAAGAGATTTTCATCACTTTATTTTCAGTATTTGCAGAATAACCAATTTGAAACATGTAGTTGGCAGCAAAATATTGTTCTGAAGCTCAGAGGGATGATTTTATGTGAAAAAAGAAACATGAAATCAAGAGAATAGAAAAAGCAGAAAACTGGGGAACATTTGGCTTCACAGAAAAAGAACTCTTTTATTTATTTTCACTTAAATATTATAAAATAATAATTACAAAACACCTAAAAATTAAGTTTTTAATACAGGTTACACCTTGTTGTGGTGTACCATCGAGTCAGAACCGACTCATAACTGACTCTCTGGTGGGTTTTCAGAGACAGTTAACTGCGTGCGAGGAGATCTGCCCATCTTTCTCCCATGGAGCAGCTGGTGGATTTGAACTCCCTGCCTATATAAGATTGCAGCACAGTTTTTTGCCACTAGCCACCAGTGCTCTTGCTCCTTATTTCTGCAAAATATAGGCTAAAAAAAATAGTTTCTCAGGGAAAAAAATACCATTTGGTTTCAATGTAATTAATTAACTTTCATAGTTACATGTTTGAGGGGTTTTTCTTGTTGTTGTTATTTTTGTTTTTAGTTTCTAGAGATGACCTGATTTCTAAGTTGGTTGATGAAAATAAGGTAAGTTTTGAGTTTGTAGAGTTAAAAGATTTTCCTCTCTCTTCACTCAATAAGATTTTCTTTTTTTTCTGTGTTGCCTTACCATTCCCCTAGCTCTCTTAAAGACATAATTTAAACATTTTTCAAGGTAAATGAGTTATGCACTTAACACTGTTGTCAAGAGGATATAAGGAAATAAATCATCCCATGTGGATTACTATAGTTTGAGAAGATGAACTGATAAAAACTAGACATTTGTTATTTATGCCCTATTGTAAGCTAGTTATTAGAAACCAAAGAAGGTCTTAAAATTAAGTGTAAGAAAAAGAATGACTTTTCTATCTTACTGCATTTCTAAATTAGTTTTGATATGTAGATCTTGTTTATAATACATTCTCTGGATGCTAGCTCATCCTTTGTTTTATTATGTTTGTCTTTCGTAACATGTTTCTGCAGGGAACTAGCACAGTGATTTCCTCTCTATAGGGCTTCCATCTGGCCTTCCGTTCCTCTAAGAAAGCACACACAGTCCACAGCTCTACCACCATAGCCCCACTACCTTTCTCCCATCACAGAAATAATTATTTCTTTTCAAGAAGCGAGGGTGCATTTTCTTCTGTTGCACCCTTTAGGTATTTCTTCCTAAAAATACCTTCCCAGTCATAAATCTGAAGGACCTTTGAATGTGTTTGTGTTTGATATTTCAACTAAATATACATGTATTTATATAAATTTTATATAAATATGTATATATTTATGTAATATAAATATTTGTTTTTAGAGCACCAAACCTTATTGATATCAAAATAGTAGGTGAATAGATATTTTTCCTAACTAAATTTCCAATGTGAGTCTAAATAAATTTAATAGATCATTTTGAGAAATAATTTACAAATAAGAGAAGTTTAGGAGTTGATATCAAGATTTTTTTATTGGTTTTCATACATTTGTATACATTGTGCTTTATAGAATTAGTTGCTATTGATCATCACCCTGTCTCACCAAGGCCCCATTGCACCATGCCTATCTGTCCACTAATCTCTGCTGCCCTAGCGATTTTTCTCCTCCCCCTTCTGCCCCTCTTCTCACTTTTGCCTTCTCCTTTTGAACAAAGATATAAAGATTTTTCAGAATTTCTTATAAGACCCTTGCCTATGTATCCTATGTATATAGGAGAACTTGAGCTGGTACTGGCCAGGAAACAGAATACATAATGTAGTAATTGACATGTAATCTCTGCTAACCTGTCAACACAGAGAAAATAGTATGTGTGGTGTTTTTGTGGTTTTTTTTCTTATAGAAGGTACAGAGCTATTTCAACAGTGAACATGAACAAAATGTGTATTTGAGATCTGAGATAATATCTCTCAAAGAATCATCAGAAAAAGCACAGGTAAATCTACCTCATATCTTCAGTTTTCAGATGTTACTTAGTTTTGTCTAAGTAAAAATCCAGGAACCAGGATTAACTCTGATTATATAATTTTACACCATCTTCATTATCCAAATTTTTATTTACATATGATCTACTTCATCAGTGTAACATTATAAAAGCAAATGCATTCTTCATTTCCGTCTCCAGATTCCTGTGGCAGTATGGAAGATACACTCCTAAATCGTGCAGTAGTTTATGCTTTGCTGTTGTTTACTTTTTAATTTACTCTTCATATAGATTCCTCTCCCTCCCTCTTATTAACTGCTGAACAGTTCAATAACAAGGGCTATTTCTTGTACTTCCATTGCATCTTCTATAGCAAAGAGTATTGTAGGAACCTGGTAAATTATTACTTGTTTTTGGAGTTATATGTAACCATCTTCTGTGGGGTTATGATTCTCAATCTGCTGATTTAGATATCTAGCTATCTATCTATATGCATATTGTATATGTGTGTGTATTATGTATATTGTTGTTTTGTGCTATTGAGTCAGAACTGACTCGCAGTTGACCCTTTACCGAGTGTTCAGAGATTGTAAACCACGCAGAAAGATGCTCATCATTCTCTCACAGAGTAACTAGTATAATTGAACCATCTGCCTTTGCAACACAACTCCTTACTATTTAACCACCATGGTTACATATATTTATGTGTGTGTGTGTGTGTGTGTGTGTGTGTGTGTGTGTTTTATGTGCCATTAAGTTAGAACCAATCCTTAGCTGGCCCTCCAGAGGGTTTTCAGAGGCAGTAAATTGATGGGAGGAGATTGCCCATGTTTCTTCTGTGGAGCAGCTGGTGGATTCGACTTATGTGCCTTTGGGATTGCAGCGTAGCTTTTAATCAAAAGCATAGGCCACCAGAGCTTCAAATATATCTTTTTCTTATTAGGTGCAGTCAAGTCAAGTATGACTCATAGCAACTCTTTTTTTTTTATTTTTTATTTTTATTTTATTATTTGTGTGTGCGTGTACCGTCAAATCAGATCTGACTGATACAGGAGGAGATTGTCCCTCCTTCCTCGGCAGAGCATCTGGTGGATTCGAACCGTGCACCTCTGGGATTGCAGTGCAGCTTCTTGCCACTAGGCCACCAGAGCTCCCCTATCATAGCAACTCTTTAAACAACAGCTTTGAAATCTGAACATTGTTCTATCCTGTGCCATCCTCATCATCTCTGAAACACTTGAACCCATTGCTACACTCACAATGTCAATCCATTTCATTGAAGGTTTCTCTCTTTCACTGACCCTCCAGCTTTCCAATCATTTTATCCCATTCTGAGAATAGTCTCTCCTAGCAACATGGCCAAAGTATGTGAGATGAAGCTTTGCCATCTTTGCCTCTGAGAAGCACTCTGACCACTTTTTCCAATACATATCTGATTGTTCTTTTGGTAGTCCATGAGATATTTAGTGTACTTCTCCAACACTAGAACTCAAAGGCATCAATTCTTCTGTTATCCTGATTCATTGACCAGCTCTCAGATGCGTAGCCACAATCAGCATGTTAGTCTTCAAACTGACATCATTTTTCTTCAGGTCTCTGACAGTGGACTTTCCTTTTGCAATACATCTCCTGATTGCTAGTAGCATGGGTGACTGTGGTTCCAAGTAAGAGGAAATCATTGGCAATTTTAAGTTTTTCTTCATTTATCATGCTTATTAGTCCAGTGGTGAGGATTTTTGTCTTCTCATTATTGAGATCAATCCATATTAAGGGCTGAGGGGCAGGGTTCAGAGCTACTATGTATAGGATCAGTATGAGTCATAGTCAACACAACAGCACATAACAAAAACAAAAGCCAAATTTAAGCTTTGAGTTGCAATATGAATAATTCTATGGGCAAAATCTTAAATGATACAGAAAGCATCAAAAAAAGATGGAAGAAAAAAAAAGAAAGAAGATGGAAGGATGTCTTTTTTTCCCCTCAGCCCGTCAGTGGGGGTAACCTATTCTTATCTTTTTGAGAGTGTCTTTTTTCTCCTTCCTGCCTTTTAACTGTCCTTCTGCCAGCACTGCATAGTCTATCTTCACTGATGTACCATGCCTGAGAACTTCCTAAAATCCTAACAAAGAGCTCTTTATTTTAAGAAATGTCTTTTCCTTACTGACTTAAAAGGGGAAAAAAAATTGAAGGAATAAAGTCACTGTACCAAAAAGAATAGTCTGACATGGAACCATTTCAAGAAGTAGCATATGATTAAGAACCAGTGGTAATGAAAGAAGAAATTCAAGCTGCACTGAAGGCATTGGCAAAAAAATAAGGCTCTGCAAATTGATGACATACCAATGGACATGTTTCAACAACCAGATTTAGCCCTGGTTATGTTCACTATTCTATGCCAAGAAATTTGCAACACAGCTACTGGGCCAGTTGACTGGAAGAAATTTATATTTGTTCCCTTTTCCAAAAAAGGGATCCAACAGTATGTGAAAATTACCAAACAATATTATTAATATTACATGAAAGTAAAATTTTGCTGAAGGTTATTGAAAAATGGCTAGAACAATACATAGACAGAGGACTGCCAAAAATTCAAGTTGGATTCAGAAGAGGCCATTGCACAAGAGATATCATTGTTATTATCAGATGAATCTTAGTTGAAAACAGAATACCAAAAATATGTTTTCTGTGTTTTATTGGCTATGCAAAGACATTTGACCAGAAATCATGGATGACATTGAGAAGAATGAGAATCCCAGCACGCTTAATTTTGCTCATGTAAAACTTATGCATAGATTAAGAAGCCTTTATTCTAATTGAACAGGGGAACACTGCATGATTTAAAATCAGGAAATGTGTCAGAATTGTATCCTTCCTCCATACCTATTTAATCTGTATGCTGAGCAACTCGTTTGAGAAGTTGGACTGCCTGGAAATTGTCATCGGATGAAGACTTATTGACACAACCTTGTTTGCTCAAAGTGGAGAGGATTCAAAGCACTTGCTACAGAAAATGAAAGACTACAGCCTTCAGTATTGATTGTTGAGCTGCAATCAGCACTGCACAGTGTAAAGAAAACAAAAATCCTCACCATCGGAATAATAGGCAACATCATGATAAATGGAGAAAAGTTTGAAGCGGTCACTAATTGCATTTTACTTGTATCTACAATCAATAACCAGGATAACAGCAGACAAGAAATTAGAAAGGACATTGCACTGGGAAAATCGGCTGTCAGTGACCTCTTTAAAATGCTAAAGAGCAGAACTAATCATTAGACCTGTCTAGGACAGGAATGTGCTGTCCAAGTTTCTGAAACTGGTAAGGACAGAGTAGGGAGAAGTTCAAGCATGAGAAGAATTCTGTCCAGGGCTTTCTCAGTACAACACCAGGAGGCTTCAGAATTTTCCTGGACGAGAGCATTCATTAACTAGAGTATTTTAGATCTACTGTGTATGGGATAAATCTCATATTTCTTCTCCATGCCTATCTCAGACCTTGGGTTTCTGGGTTGCACTTACTGGCACCACACTGACCTGTTCTGGAACCAAAGGACTCCTTGGAGGCAAAAAGGAACACAACTCACTTGTAGATGTGAGAGTGACCATCTCTGAAACTGCAGCAAGTTTAAAAGAAGCAGTTTCAAAAGGTCATTCTTAAAATCAGACTGCCCTAAAAACTTGGAGCTGAGGCCCTATTACCTCCTGGAATAATGTGTGCATGAAAGGGCTTAAGATCTTGGACATTACTATTTCCTTCAAAAGTGAATGAGAATAATGAAATTATCTTAGGGTATTTTTTTAAAAAAACTGATCATATGTAAATTCCATGAGAAACTGTGCCCAAGAATGGAACCCAATATCAAGTAGTCTGAATACTTATTTAAATTAAAAAAAAATTAATGGAAAAAATGCTAAAGAGCAAGGATGTCAGGGTAAAGACTAAGGTGCACCTAACCCAAGACGTTGTCTTTTCAATGGCTTCCTATGAATGCGAAAGTTGGGCAGTGAATAAAGATGACAGAAGACGAACTAGTGCCTTTAAATTGTAGTGTTGGAGAAGAGTACTGAATATCTTATGGACTTCCAAAAGAGCAAACAAGTCTGAGTTGGAAGTGCAATAAGGGTGCACCTTAGAGGCAAGGGTGATGCAACTTCATCTCACATACTCTGGGTATGTTGCCAGGGGGGACCAGTCTTTGTAAAAGTCCTTTATACTTGGAAAGGTAGACAATGACAGAAAGAGGGGAAGACCACCAACAAGATACACTGACACAGTGGTTACAACAATGCCCTCAAGCATGTCAGAGACACTGAGGATAAGGAAGGATAGGGAAAAGTTAGTTCTCTTGTTCATAGAATCACTATGGCTTGTAGTCACCTCAAGGGCACTTAGCAACAACCATATAGCTCCGGTGCCCTAGTGGTAAGGAGCTGAACTGCCAACCTGAAGGCAGCTGGTTTTAATTCAACAAGTGCTCCAACTAAGAAAGATGGACAATCTTCTCTTGTCTAGTTTTTTTGTTTGTTTGTTTTTTTGTGGTGAGAAAAATTTATATTTAGAATTAGCCCGCTGGACTCAGTTTAGATGATCCCAATTTTGTTGGCAACATCCAAAGCATCATAATCAGGAGCAAGTCGAACATAGGCCTTCTTCTCTCCATCAGGCCTAATCAAAGTGTTGACCTTAGCCACATCAATGTCATAGAGCTTCTTTACAGCTTGTTTAATTTGGTGCTTATTGGCCTTGACATCCACAATGAACACAAGTGTGTTGTTATCTTCTGTCTTCTTCATGGCTGACTCAGTGGTCAGGGGAAATTTGATGATGGCATAGTGGTCAAGCTTGTTTCTCCTGGGGGCGCTCTTCCGGGGGTATTCAGGCTGCCTTTGGAGTCTCAGCGTCTTAGGCCATGGGAAGGTGGGTGACGTGCGGATCTTCCTTTTTTTTGGCTGTGAACGCCCTTCAGGACTGCCTTCTTGGCCTTTAATACCTTTGCTTTGGCTTCAGTTTTGGGAGGGGCAGGGGCTTCCTTCTTAGCTTTTGGCGCCATCTTCGTAGAAAAGGCTAATTTATTTTTTTGTAAAACTTTCTGGAGGATCAGCTATGAGTCAGTTCCTATTTGACAGTAGGTAACAATAGCAACAACAAGAAATGTGTGTGTGTGTGTGTGTGTGTGTGTGTGTGTGTGTGTGTATGTGTGTATCTGCATTATGCAAATGACACAACCTTATTTGGTGAAAGTGAGGAGGATTTGAAGCACTTATTGCAGAAGATCAAGGAATGCAGCCTTCACTATGGGTTGCATATCAATATCAATAAAACAAAGATTCTTACCACTGGACCAATAGGCTGTGTCATAATGGACAGAGAGGAGATTGAAATTGTCAACAGCTTCATCTCGCTTGAATCCACAGTTAAAACCCTTGGTACTAGCAGTCAGGAAATAAGATGCATTGCACTGGGAAAATCTACATTTAGGGACCTTTCCAAATTATTGAGGAGTAGTGATATCAGTTTGAGGACTAAGGTGTGTCTGATTCAGGCCATAGTCTTTCTGGTTACTAACTATGCATCCGAGACCTGGACAATGAACAAGGATGACAGAAAAATAATTGTCACCTTTGAGCTGTGGCATTGGAGAAGAGCACTGAACATTCTATGGGCAGCCAAGAGAACGAATAGATTTGTCTTGGAGAGGGTGCAGCTGGAGTACTCTTTGGAGGAAAGAATAATGGATTTCACCTCACATACTTTGGACATATTGCTAGGAGGTGCTGCTATTCTTTGGAGAAGGACATGATGTTGGAAGGGTGGAGGGTTAGCAAAGGAGAGAAAGACTCTCAACTAGGTGTATTGACATAGTGACTGCTGTAATGGGCTCTTGTGTCAGAAAGTGTGAGGATGGTACAGAACAGGACTGATCTTTTGTGCATGGGGTCACTATGAGTTGTACTTGACAGCACATAACATCTATTTATCTATACATGTATTTATATGTAAAGTTGTAGTGAAATAGATAAAATAGTATTTATCATTTAAAAGTATTTTTCTAGTACTAGCATTTAATTTCTTCCATGCTAGGACCATAATATTTCAGTGTTCTGTGATAAAGAAGATAGAAGTATCATCTTTTTCAAAGTAGTGATAACCATAACTCCTTCTCCTTTAATGTTAGGTAGCTTTTACTGTATCCTTTATATTTCCATGCATAATTTTAATCGCATTTTACTAATTCAAGGAGCCCTGGTGACATAATGGGCAGTGCATTGGGCTAACAGGTCAGTAGTTTGGAATCTACTAGCTTTTCCATAGAAAAACATGGACTTCCTTCTCATATATAGGTAAAATAACTGTAGCACAAAAGGATTTTTTTTTAAATATTATGCTTGGGAGATTTTATAGTCATTTATAATTTGCTTTTATGAACACTAACTGTTGATTTAGGAACTTAATCATTTTGTATTGTCAGCTAAAAAGTTCGGAATTCTTATCATCACACCATCAGAATATATTTTTTTTACTATTTCCTATGTACCTACATGGTAAATTCTCATTCTGAATGACTTATTATAACTAACAAGTGTTCCATATTGTCAGAAATAAAAGATCAGCAAACTACTGAATGCCTCAGATGCTCCACACTGTTTTTTAAAAATCTCTTTTTAATTTATAATTATTTAGGGTATTGACTCCCATGATTAGAAAATGTTTGTAAACTATTGAAATACCAATTGTAGATGGGTTCAATAAATTAGGTCTACATATATGGAGGAATACATTACAGTAATTAAAAGCTATATATTTATTATTTAATAGAGAGATCTATGGCTGACTGTATATTTCATCTTAGGTTTTGAATGACCAACTGAGTACCAAGTGTTTGGAGCTGAGCAACATGCTTCAGACCGTTCAGGTGGAGAATGCTCGAATCACTGCTGACCAGCAAACCATTCTGAAGGTATTGACTTAACACCAGAGAATTTCTGACATAAGTCCTAAGACACCTCCCTGGATGCAGGATTAGAAAATGCACATTGCCAACTAAGAGAATATTGAAACAATTATGTCCCAAAAGTTGGCTTATTTTTTTTATTCATTCATTCTTACATGCTTTCCTCCCCTTCCCAGTTCCCCTTGTAAGACTATTGTCATACACGTTGTTTCTAATTGTCATTCCTTTCAGAATGTCCTTCTTTCTCGTATTCCAGTGCAGTATTCATTGTCTGTCCATTCTTTTCCAGCTCTTCCCCTCTGCCCTAGACTTGATCCTATTATTACAGCAATGGGCTTATACACTATTTGTCCCTTTGTGACTGAGGTATTTTAACAATTCTTTTCCAAATAAACTGTGACTCACAATGACCCTATGAACAATGGATCTGAACTCCACCCTATCCTGTGCTTTCCTCATCATCTCTGATATGACCATTGTTAACAGTCACTTTGTTAATCCATCATGTTGAGGGTCTTCCTTTCTTTCTCCCACCCTCTACATTTACCAGCATGATTCCTTTTTCCAAGCCCTTCCTGACAACATGTCTAAAGTATGTGAGAGAAAGTTTCACATCTTTCCTCTAAGGAGCAACTAACTCAGAATGGTGGGCTAGGCAGATAGCAGTTCAGAACCTCTGCACCAGAAGACAAGGGTAATCAATAGGGACGACAAATCGTCAATTCACAGTTTCAAAAGCAAAGATAAACTACTTTAAATGCTGAAGGAAGAGACTGAATTGAAACATTGACTAAAGAGAAACAATAGAACACAGAACTATAAACAGCCAGTGCAGCTATATGTAATATTTGTCCACTTGTTGTGGGAACCAGAGAACCTAGGGTGGCGACACTGAAGCAAAAAAGATGTGAAACTGAATTGAAATATCAAATAAGGAGTACAAGAGAATACAGAATCATAAACAGCATCATGGCCATCTTGAACACCTATCCATGCGGCATGAGGACTCAGGAAGAGGGCAGCAACAGTAGTAGCCACAACTCTGAAAAGGTGGATATTTCCTCCTTCTCCCCTGTGGCTACCTCCCCCAAAACTCACAAGTGCTGGGAAGTGTTCTCTGCACCCTTGTAAACCCCCTACCCCACACTTCACTGCACCAAAACCCAGCTTTACCTCAGGCCATGCCCATGCTGTCCTGTTTCTGGAGTCAGAAGCTCTCAGAGTGTTCTTCACAGGACTTGTGGACTGTGTCACTTTGGTCTGTATACACTTCACAGACTAGAGAGGGAACCTCCTCTGACCAGTAGGCACTCATCCTCTGGAATGGCAAAATAGACACCATCTTTAGCCAGGCAGGTTAGCATAGGCTCCTCTGTTGTTATGTGCCATCGAGTCACTTGTGAATGATAGAGACCCTATCTACAACAGCTCTGAACCCTGAGCCAATTGTATCATCTCTGACACACCTACTCTTCTTACCCTAGTCACTGAGTCAATCCATCTCATCTACGGTCTGCCTATCTTATGCTGTCCCTCTACTCTCCCAAACATGATGTCCCTATCTAAGAACTGGTCCCTCCTTGCAAAATGCCCAAAGTATGTGAGATGAAGCTTCAGAATCCTTGTCTCCAAGGAGCTGCCTGGTTTCACCCTCTCTAGAATGAACCTGTTTGTTCTCTTAGCAGTCCATGGTATATTCAGAACTCTTCACCAGCATCACAGCTCTGAGAAGAAGGCTCCTCTGAAGTCAGCAGAAACTCTGATTCAGGCTGGGCATCCCACTTCTTGTCATGTCCTCGACACACCTTTCCTATAACATGCATGCTTGTTTTATATTTGTATGCTTGTTAGTTTTATACTTTGCTCTTACAGATACAACATAATAACATTAAGAGACTTCAATAAACCATTTTTGATGAAGGATGAAACAATTAGAAATACAACAAAGTTACAGAAGTACTAAATAATACCCTTGACCAACTTGATCTTGTAGGCATATATAGAACACTCCATGCAACAAGAGCACAATATATGTTATTCTCCAATGTACATGGAGAATTCTCCAGAATAGACCATGCTGGTCACAAAGCAAACCTCAGTAAATTTTAAAAAAATCTTCTCAGATCACATTTCTATAAAGTTAGAAATCAACAACGTGCAGATCAAGGGCATAAAACCAATTACATGGAAACTAAATATCACTCCATTTGACCACAACACAAGGTAATAGAAAAAAAAATAAAAATGAAAAACTTTCTTGAAACAAATGAGAATAAAAAAATATACCAAAATCCTTGGACACACAGCCAAAGCCATACTGAGAGGATAATTAATAGCAAACACAAAGATCAAAAAAGAAGAAAGATACCTTAATTCAACATCAACAATTGGAAAAAGAACAGCAAGCAAATTCTACACTCTCTAGAAGAACAAATTTTAGCAGAAATAAATGAAACTGAAAAACAGTAGCATCAACAAGACTAGAAATTGATTCTCTGAAAGGATTAATAACACTGACAAGTCTCTGACAAATCTAGCAAAAAGAGAACATGCAAGTGAGATGAATAGGAGCTAAAATGTGGTGTGTCAAAACAGAACCAACTGAAAAAGGTTAATAGCAACAGTATCAAGAGCTATAGTCCAACCAGTATTAAAACCTAGGGGGAAATGAATGCAGTTTTAGAAAAGAAATGCCTACCTAAACTAATGTAAAAAATTTTAACGGATCTACCGTAAAACAAATTTAACAACAACTTCCAACCCCAAAATGTCCTGGCTCAGAAGAGCTTCACCAGTGAATTCTGCCAAAGATTGAGAGTATGTTGTTGTTTGCCATCGAGTCTAGCATGACTCATAGTGAACCCTATGAACAAATGGCCTGAAGGCTTTCTATAACTATCATCATTTCTCAAAGTTCATAGTTTCCAGAAGCATGTTGTTTAGGAAGTGGACGCCACTCCTGCTTCCAAACCTGTCTTAAACTGGCAGCTCCACCAAACACTGTCCACCATGGGTAACTGTCATGGCATTTGACACCCTAATGGTAACCCTAGGTTACCCGGTACAGCAAATTGCCAAAAGAGTGTTGTACCACTTAAAATAGTGTTCCCCTAAAATAAAAGAACAACCAACTTTTAAATACAAAGGCCCTCCACAAGCTCTTGTTGACTCTAAACAAGAGGCTTAAATAAAAAATAACCAATATAATGTGGTGGTGGTGTTTTGTTATGTGCCGTAGAGTCACCTATGGCCCATAGGGACCCTTTTTAAAGCAGCTCTGAACCCTTCCCTGTCCTGAGTCAGGCAATACCAATTCTACTCAAACTATTTCAGAATATAGTATAAACTGGAATAGTCTTGAATTCATTCTATGAAGCAAGCATAACCCCAGTACTGAAGCCAGCAAAATAATCACTGAAAGAGAACATTTAGACAATTATCCTTCATGAACACAGTCATAAAAATTCCCAACAAAATCCTAGTCAATAGAATCTAATATCATGTCAAAAGAGGCAAATATTGTGAGCAAGAGGGATTCATAACAGCTACTCAAGGGTGGTTCAACATAAGAAGGAAAAAAAATCCGTGTCATCCACCACATGAATAAAATGAAGGAAAGAACCATATTACAAAAAGAGTCTTGTCAAAATTTAACATTCTTTCTTGATAAAAATGCTCAACAAAATGGAGATCTAAGATAAATTCTTCAACATAATTAAGAACATAAATACAAAGCCAACCAATACATCTTGACTATTGCCTAGGGGAGCTATAAAATTGTGGAATTCTGATTACCTTGGGGTGGGAGTAAAGCGAATACTGGCATGAAAACAAATTCCTTGAAAAAGAGTTTCTGTTTTTGAGACCACATTCTTGCAAACTTGTCTTTTATTATTAATGACCCTGATCAAATAACTTTCTGGCAGCTCAGGTTTTAATATTTACTCTTGACACTCAGGAAAGACAGCAAATGACAGAGACATTTAAAGAAAAAAACTTTTTGCTGGATGCTGCCCATGCCAATATCACAAGAGAACTACAGACTGCTCATAATGAAAGAATACAACTCCAGGTACATCTGTAAGTAAATTATGGGCAGCTTCTTTTCTACGTTTTGTTCTTGCATTTGTTTTTCATTCCCTTAATGGAAAAATTTAATTCTGCTATCCAAAAAGAGATAAAACAGATTAAGATTGTGCCTTCAAGGAACTTGTTTCTTTTTTCTTTGATTGTTTACAGAGTAAGTTGATTTTCCATTCAACAATTCATTTGCATTTTCTTTGAAGACATTGATTACACTCCCCGATAATGTACAGCACTCTGCCCAGTTTTCCCAGTGTGTACTGTTTCCATTGGCCCTTCATTCCTGTCCCTTCCTGCTATCTGAGCTTTATCCCTGGGAAAATGCTGGCCCTTTTTTTTTTCCTCCTATGGTTGATTTCTGTAAGGAATACATACCTTCCTGGGGTTATTGTTCATTGTATAGGATTGTCCATTGTTTGACTGAAAGTTGAACCACATAGGCCTATGGATTATTTGGTGAAAGTTGAGCCACAGGGAGTGAAATAAATTCCAAGCTTACAGGGAAGAGCCTCAATGAGATGGACTGACACTGTGACTGCAGCGATGCACTCAAGGGTGTCACAGATGATGAGGACGGCACAGGACAGAGGTTAGGTCTTTTGTCCATAGGGTCAGTATTAGTCAACTCAGGGGCAACAAACAAGGGCCAAAGTTTCAGGACTTCTCTCAGCCACCAGCAGACCAGTGAGCCTGATCTTTCTTGTTATTTTGAGTTTAGTTCTACATTTTTCTGCCACTCTATCCATGATCACTTATCTTTTTTTTTTTCAGAACAGTCAACAATAGTAACCAGGCACCATCTATTTCTTTTGGTCTCAGGATCAAAGGAATTTTATTTTTATTAGAACATTTGGTTAATTATTCTCAGACAGGATATATATTCCATAAGAACATTTAGTTACTATTTCTGTTGGAATAGAGTACTCAATAGCTTTCAGCATCTCCTTGTTCTCTTCCTACAGGGACCATTTAATCCATGAGCATAACCAGTGTACCCAGAAGGCAAAGGCTGCAGAGAAGAAGACAGGTGTGCACAAAGAGCTGCTGGAATCAGTTATCGCAAGATTACGAGATGAATTGGAAGCATCGCTTAAAGAGAAGATGTCTCTCCTAGAGGAGAAACAAAGGCTTCTGAGAGAGGTAGGGGGAAGCTGATTTCTGTCACCTCCTGGCAGTGGTGGTTATCTCACTTTCAAAGTTTACATTAAATGCAAAAGATAAGAGGAGAACCTTAAAGAGATCTTGTATCAATTAGCATGTGAACTAGTTCTGTGCCAAATACTAAAGTTTGCCCTTATGAACAGCGTTGTTGTGATGGGCCTTGAGTTAACTGTGACTTACAGTGACTCTACAAACAACACATCTCAGCCTTGCCCTCTCTTATGCCATCCTCACTGTCTTAGTGACTGTTAACTTTTTATTAACATATCCTCAGGCTAATTAAAGGGTCAGATTGCAGGATTTTCCCTGAAGAAGTGGAACACTGAGGGCAAATAGGGACCAGCCCTGTCTCCCCTCTTAGGAAGGAACCAGCAGAGTCTGACTTGCAGACGTGTCTTTCTAATTGCAGGGCTATTTGTGAAGTCTGCTCTGCCTCAGAAACTCCCTGATTGGTTGGCCCTTTTTCTGAGAGGAGGTGCTATCTCTGCAGTGTAGGTATTCTTTGATATGTAGGGTGTGACTTCTCTAAGGAGAGCCTGTCAACTGCTTTAAAATGGACTCATTTCCCCTCACCTTCCTTGGGCAGGTTGAGAAAGCAGAGAAAGAAACAGCACAAGAAAAATCCAGTTTGGAAATGGAATTAGCTAAAAGCAAGGTATTCCACATTTTACTTGTTGATATTTAGTTTCCTTCTCCTATCTCACTGCATAGTGTGTCTGATTACCTTAATGAGAAGTTGGTGATTCTGATGAAATCCAAAAGAAGCTAGATGCCGGCCGGCCGCTCAGAGCGTTCTTGCCACCACAGCCTAAAGTTGTTTCTGGGGAATGTTTGCTTGTTTAGCCTCTGGTGTTTGCCAGTGAATCATCACAGCCTCTGGCTCTACAGTTGCAATTTTGTTTTTTTAAACCAGGAAATCTCCTAAAATTTAGTGGCCTGTAGGAGGTAAAGGCGTAACTGTTTACTTTTTTTTTTTTTTTGAAACAAACAAACAGACAACTAAGAATTCCTAAGTAACCTGTTAGGGAGTGCTGGTGGCCTCATGCTAAGCATCTGCACTGCAATCCAAAAAGACATGCTTTGAATCCGCTGCTCTGTAGGAGAAGGATGGGCATTCTCCTCCCATGCAGTTTACTGCCTCTGAAAATCCACTGGAGGATTAGCTATGAGTTAGTCTGACTTAATGGCACACAACCTGGTAACGTCTCTCATTATATCAATGAAGCACCATTTTCTGAATTCTGAAAAGACTAACTAGAGAAACAATAAACTTGGTGGCCTAATGGCAAGAAGCTGTGCTGCAATCTTGTAGGCATGGTTTTGATGCTCCCAACTGCTCCGTGAAAGAAAGATGGACAATCTCCTCCCATGCAGTTAACTGCCTCTGAAAACCCTCAGGAGAGTCAGCCATGTGTCAGTTCCTACTCCATGGGACAGAACAACAACATAACATAAGACAGTTTTTAAAACATTGATGCTTGTGTTTTAACATTTGAAGAGAGTAAAAGTTACATATTGATTATCTAGAGAATGTATCTGAAGCATCAAGAAGGCCATGTATCCAGCAGTATGTGTCTGATAAGCTCATCAAGCTTCAACAATTTCTTGGCTTCTGATTATGCTAAATAGCATTCATATTACTTTATGTATGTGAACTTTTCATTTAAGGATTTGGGAGAAAAGAAAAGCTAAATTCTAAGTTCCCATATCATTCCCACAAAGCTGGCAGGTGGCTCCTCTGGTTTTGCCTGCTATTTGTAAAGATTTAGTACAAGGACTATGAAAATAGCCCAACTTAAAAAGCCCTGAATCAAGCTGTCTGTAGCAAAGACTTTACTGGTATCAACCTGGCCTTGAATATGCTTCTCAACATTTGGAAAATTGGTACATACTATTAGATTAATTTACACTTTTTGCTTCAAAAAGTTAGAATTGAAAAAATATTTTGCATATTTTATTATATCTGCCTTAATATAGGCAAAGTATAAGTCTTTTTTTAATTTTATTTTAATAATTTTAATGAACTTTT
>NW_006399751.1:15642249-15648263 GCF_000299155.1 Elephantulus edwardii | reverse complement strand
TTAATCATGAAAGGGTGTTGGATTTTATCAAAGGCTTTTTCTGCATCAATTGATAGGACCATATGGTTCTTGTTCTTTGCCTTGTTGATGTGATGAATTGAGTTCCTTGTTTTTCAATGCAGCGTAGTATTCCATTGTGTGAATATACCAGAGCTTCTCTATCCATTCGTTTGCTGATGGGCACTTAGGTTGTTTCCAACTCCTTGCTATTATGAACAAAGCCGCAATAAACATGGGTGTGCAAGTGAACATTTTCTTAATTAATTATATCCATAAAAGTATCAAACTCATTGCCATTGAGTTGATTCCAACTCATAGTGACCTTCTGAGGCTGTA
The DNA here is from genome assembly GCF_000299155.1 of Elephantulus edwardii. Lineage (NCBI taxonomy): Eukaryota > Metazoa > Chordata > Mammalia > Macroscelidea > Macroscelididae > Elephantulus > Elephantulus edwardii. Next base: position 15,647,927 of record NW_006399751.1, on the reverse strand, counting down.
AGCCTGTGTGGGAGCAGACTGCCTCATCTCTTCCCCCCCTTTGGAAACTGGTGGCTTCAAATTACAGCTCTTTCATTAGCAGCCCAGCATGTAGCCTATATGACACATATTCTGTGAGGTTTAAATGTCCTTGTTGTTAGGTGCTGTCATATGCTAGTACCCTCTGATTAAAAACTAATCTGCATCAGAATTGGATTGCAACTATGATGGGACAAGTGACATAACCAAACAAATAAGACTCAACATACAAAGAACAACAAACTTGATGATGCTTAAGGCACTCATCTGTTCATTAGCAAGCTCCCTAGTTACTGCAAGTTGGAACTGTTACTGGCTGTCTAGGGGGAAAAAACTAAGAGACAATCACTGCAGATAAATATGAATCTTGGTGATGTTACTATAGCAATGATAAGGGCATAAACACCTGTTTTTAAAAGCTGAAGACAATAGTTACTCCTTTCCTTGCCTCACAGTGCTCATCCCTGTTTGCTGTTTGTTTACCAGTTTGCCGAGCAGCAATTAGAAAAGGCGTTTGAGAAAATCACTGAGAGTAAAAATAAGCTGGCCTATGACAAGGGAAAACTCCAGGTATGGGCTTTTATTTTCTGATTTGTGTCATTTTTAAGAAATACCAATTATCAAGGTAAATTGCCAGATTTTGAGAGTACTTTATCATGTACTTATTTTGGAACTTTAGACAAGTCTCTGAACCTCCTAAAATGTACTGTCTCATTAAAATACAGATTATATCTTTTCACACACCTATAATATAATGGTGTTGTTGTGTCCCATCAAAGTGGAATGAACCCAGAGTTGATGCTTAGGCAGATTATCAGAGGAGGTAAATTACAAGCCAGGAGATTGCCCATCTTTCTCCCATGGTGCAACTTGTTGATTCAGACTGTACACTTTTGCACTAGCAGTGGAAACTAAGGAGGACTTGAAGTGTTTTCTGCAGAAGGCCAAGGACTGCATCCTTCAATATGGATTGCATTTCAACATCAAGAAATAAAAAAACTTCATCACTGGACCAGTATTCTTCATCATGAGAGATGAAGACAAGATTGAAGATGTTAATAATTTAATCTTGGTCAGATTCACAATCAACACCCTTGGCACCAGCAATCAGGAAATCAAAAGATAAGACACATTGGGAAAATCTACTGTCAAAGACCCCTCCAGAATGTCTAAAGACTAATCCAGACCATGGTCTTCTTACTTACTTACTATGTATCTGAAATGACTAAGGATAACAGAAAAACAACTGATGCCTTTGAGTTGTGATGTTAGAGAACAGTATTGGACTGCCAAAAGAACAAACAGGTCTGCCCTGTAGAGGGTGAAACCAGGTTGCTCCTTGGAGGCAAGAATTTTAGAACTCTGTCTCACATATTTTGGCATGTTGCCAGGAGGAGCCAATCCTGGAAGAAAGAGAAAGACCCTGGCTGAGATGAACTGACACAGTGACTGTGGAAGTGGGGGCAAGAGTGTCAGAGATGGTGAGGTTGGCTCATGATGGAGCAAAATTTAGAACCGTTTTCATAGCGTTGCCATGAGTCATAGTTGACTCAACGACACATAACCAAAAGAAGCCAGCAGAGCTCCCTACAGTATAATGATGAAGTCTGAAATCACAAAGCCTAAACCTTTCTATGACTATTTAAAATTTTATTGTAATTGTTGTATGCTTGGACATTCACTGAGAATGTAGCAAGTCTATTCTCTCTCTTTTTTTTTGTTTTGTTGACTTTTTAAAAAGAAATGGCTCTGGAAATTAGAATTTAGAGACAATGGAATGGACCTGGCTGAATGTTATATTAGTCTTTTGCTCCCTGATGTTTTTCACCCGTGTGAGATCCGTACAGAAAGATTTTGTTAAGGTGCAGTCATACTGCCTGCTAAATCAACCCATTGCCATTGAACTGATTTCTATTCATAGCAACTCTATAAAGTCAGTCTGCCCAATAGGATTTCCAAGTCTGTCTTTACAGAAGCAGACTACCACATCTTTCTCTCACCAAGTAGCTGAACAATTTGAACTGGAGACTTTTTGTTTAACTGAGTAATTTAGCCACTGCACTTCCAAAGCTTGTTTGATAAGGGTAGACCTGTCTTAATGAACTCCAGTAGAGACAACAGTGTTCAAATGAGTGATTCTCAGTCTTGGAATCACCAGGGTATATGCATTTGCGTAGTGAGATTCTTTCCACTTTCCTGTTTAAAATTTTTCATCATGAAATAGAAGATTTCCCATGAACTAACCATACCCCAGAGCTACCAAAATGGAATATCAGGTAGTAGATTCTAGACATCAACATTTTTTAAAGCTCCCAGGTGATTGCAATATGCAACCATAGCTGAGGCCCACTGGACTAATGTGAAGGAGAGGCACAGTTGTGCTTAACTATAGAGCTGATTTGATAAGTAAGCTCAGTAGATGCTATGCTAGACATGTCCTGGTTGACATCATCTTCATCTGATCAAGGGTTTATGTGAAAGATCAGGCCCAGAAGCAGCAGACTGTCTGACATGTGCCTGACAATGCTTGTGAAGCAGTATGTTACTAGTCCAATACAAAGATAAAGCTATTTGTCACTATAGGTCTGTTTTTCATTTTCTTCTGAGGCAATTGTGCTATAAAGTATAATTATTACACCTTGGATATGTCTTCATTTTCTTGGATTTCATCTTATCCACATGTAAAATGAGGGACATCTCCTTTATCTAGCACATACAATATGCAGAACAGATAATTTGGAAGGCTGGACTCTATGAGGAAGAATGTAGCATCAGGATTGGAGGAAGATTCATCAACAACTTGTCAAAATTGAGGAGGACATGAGGCATATGCTGTAGAAGGTGAAGGACTGCAGCCTTCAATATGGATTAAAGCTCAGCATCAAGAAAACAAAGATTCTCACCACTGGGCCAACTGGTAGCTGCATGATAGATGATGAAGAGATTGAGATTATTAACAACTTCTGCTTACTTGGTTCCACAGTCAACACACTTGGCACCAGCAGTCTGGAAATCAAAAGACAAATTGCATTGGGAATTCTGTTGCCAGCAACCGCTCTAGAGTACTGAAGAGTAACAATGTCTGTATGGAAATTAAGGTGCACCTGATACAAGCCATGGTCTCTGCAATCATTTGCTATGCAGGAGAGACCTGGACAGTGGCTAAGGATGATAGAAGAATTGATGCCTCTGAGTTGTGGTGCTGGAGAAGAGTATTCAATATACTGAGATATATATATATTCAAAGACTGCCAGGAGAACAAATAGTTCAGTCTTGAACAGGGTGAAACCAAGCTGCTCCCTTGAGGCAAGGATTTTGAAGCTCTGTCTCACATACTTCGGGCACATGGCCAGGAGGAACCAGTCTTTGGAAAAGACTGCTTGTAAGGGTGGAGGAACAGCACAGGATAGGAAGACCCTGGATGAGATGGATTGACTCAAGAGACTGGAGAAGTGGGATTGGGTCTGTCAGAGATGTTGAGATTGGCTCAGCACAGGGCAGGCTTCAGAGCTGTTGTACATAGGGTGGCTATGAGACAGAGGTGATGCAACAGCACATAACAACAACTAGAAAGGATAGTCAGCAGTGCTCAGGTCTTTTGTTCAGAGTTGCTATGAGTTATTTACGACTCGACGGCACTTAACAACCACCTTCCTAATAAACTTCGTAACTGTTAATATGCTTCTGTGAGCTATTGCAATGGATTTTGGACCATGTAGAGCAGTAAGATTGATGTTGGAATTAGCAGAAAGAGGTGCAGAAGCATGTCTATCCTAGAGGAGGGACATGTCTGACCTCATGAGGGTTGGTTTTGTGTTGTGGGTGTGGATAGTGGGGGCATTTCCCCCTTATGGAGTTAGTAGAAGTCAAATATGGTCATGTTTTCCTGGTTCTTTTTAGTCTTTGAAAGATGAAAGTTTTTACTTAATTTTATGTTAGTCCTTGGACTAGAACATTTTAAAGGCACTGACTTTGGCCTAAGAAAAGTGATCTTGTAGTACTTAACACTTGCAAAATCATTTTTCAAAGAGCTGCATGCTAGAGCAATAGTCTGCTGTGCATTCTCTGTCAACTGGATGATATTAAAGATATTAGATACAAATCATACAAAAAACAATGTTATGTTCAGAATGGACTAGTAAATTGATGTTACAAATACTGAATTTTCCATATTATTTTAGACTGGCAGTATCAAAAGCTGCCCTGTGTTTTATCAAAGACCTACTTAAAATGCCAAAAAGCAGAGACAACAGTTTAAAGTCTACAAGCCAAGGTATTGTCAATTGCTTCATTTGCTGTGAAAATGAATAAGAAAGACCAAAGAAGAAATGATGGTTTTGAAATGTAGTGTTGGCAAAAAATACTGTCAGAAGAACAGAAGGAAGGGCAACCAGGATGCTACTTAGAGGCACAGACGGTGAAACTTCAAGTCACGTACGCTGGACATGTTGTCAGAAGGGCCAGTTCTTAGAAAATGACGTCCTTCTGGGAGAGATCAGCTAATGACTGGAAGACCCTCAAGGAGATGAATTGGCACAGTGACTGCAACAGTGGCCTTGAGCCTGATGGAGATTATGCTGATGGCACAGGATAGAGCAAGGTTCCTGTCTGTTCACAGGATTGCTGAGACCTAGTCAACTTAAGGGAACCCAACAACAATAGTATTCCATTAAAGAACATTGATGGTGGAGTACTTACTTGTGTGATTGCTAACCAAAATGTTAGCAGTTCAAACCTAGCAGTTACTTTTTGGGAAAAATATCATGGTAATCTTCTTCCGTAAAAATTACAGTCTTGGAAATTCTATGGAGCTGTTCTACTCTGTCCTACCAACTCAATGTCACACAGCAGTAACACCTTTATATATAACTCATTTATATAAGCATGCCATAATTTATTCATCCATTCTTTTTCTATTAGGATGACTTTTTACGTATATCTCCTTGTATTTATATGCAAAAGATTCTCTAGGCTAGCTATAATTCACAGGGGTGGAATGACTGGATTTTAAAATGTATATATCTTTCATATTTTATGAGATTTTTGTCAAATTTCTCTTTAAAATAGACTAGTATAAAATACAGTGCTAGTAAAAGCATTATAAGAGAATGAATATATTGTATGTACTAAATAGGTACATTAGAACAGCATCTCACAAAATAGTTCTATATACCACTTATCACTCGCTATCGGGTATGTTCTGATGCATGACGATGCTGGGTGTGTCAGGGTAGAACTCTGCTCCATATGGGTTTTTATTAATAAAAACCTACAATTTATTGCCGGCCAGGCAGAATCCAGTCAATAGCTGGCTCTCCAGAGGGTTTCAAGAGGCTGTAGTAAACTGCACAGAAAGACATTGTTCGTCTTTCTCCTGTGGAGATGCTGATGGAGTCAAACTTCCAGAGAGGTACTGCCTTTGAATTGGCAGTACAACTCTACAGAGCTCGCCACTGGAGCGCCCTTATTTTATTGTTCTAACCCCCTTGTTTTTTTCTTACTTTGTTTTTCATCTAGGCAAAAGTTAAGCAGCTAGAAGAACAACTCCATTGCCTTACTGACACTGGGTTACAGAACAACCAGCTTCGCAAGTTAAATAAGGCGCTGGAGACCAAATATGCTCAGGTGTGATTAGTATCTACCAAAGCAAACTACAGCT
>NW_006399751.1:15637697-15642149 GCF_000299155.1 Elephantulus edwardii | reverse complement strand
TTTTAATAATTTTAATGAACTTTTACAGAGATTTTAGGTTTCCATTCATTCATTGTTGCACTTTTCTCCCTGCCCAGCCCTCCCCACCGCCCCCCCCCAGTATAAGTTCTTGGGACTGAAGGATACTTGCACATTATTAAATCAAATTATAATGGTTATACAAAGTTCCATATTTTGGAATAAATTCTTTTTTATTTGCATTCTTCTTAAAGTTATATTTTTTCTAATTTTTTTGAAAATTAATTTAATGAACATTTACAGAGACTTTGGATTTCCATTCATTCATTGTTGCATTTTTCGGCCTGCACTCCCCTTCCCTCCCAATTTGCTCTTCTCTTTGAAAAGTAAAAGAATTCTTTCATTGGTATACAATTACCCCCTCCCCCTGCCCTGAGTATACTCACTCCACTATGCAACCTTCATTCTTGACTCTTGTCATAACCATAATACCCAATCATACATCACTTTTAAACTCTTCTCTCCCTCATCTTTTTCAATGCAGTATACAACACCCCAACCCTGATGTGTGTCCCGTTCTACAACAATGGCACTATGTTTTATTTGTCCTTTTGTGACTGAGATATTTCACTCAGCATAATGTCCTCAAGGGTCACCCATTTTTATCAATATTTCATGAGTTCCTCATTTTTCAATACAGTATAGTATTCCATTGTGTGAATATACAAGAGCTTCTCTATCCATTCATTTGTTGATGGGCACTTAAGTTGTTTCCAACTCTTTGCTATTGTGAACAAAGCCGCAGTAAACATGGGTGTGCATATATCTGCCTGTGTGGCAGTTATGGTTTCTTTAGGGTATATTCCAGGTAGTGGAATTGCTGGATCAAATGGTATTTCTATTTGCAACTTTTTGAGAAAGCACCATACCACCTTTCATAGTGGTTGCACCATTTTACACTCCTACCAACAGTGAATGAGTATTCCAGCTTCTCTGCAACCTTGCCAGCATTTGATGCTTGCTGCTCTGTTAAATTTTGTTATTCTTACTGGGGTGAGATGGAGAAAACTGTTTTTAAGAGGGAAAATTATTAGATATTTTTGTCATGACAGGAGTCCAGAGCGAAGGCTTTATAGTGGAGTGGACCTGGGGGGAGGGATTGTAAAACAATGATTGTATTTTTCTTTTACTTTTCCAAGTTAACTTTTTCCAGTTATTGTACAGCTCTCAGATGTAAAACAAGTAATTGCAAAGATTGTGACCTGGATCAGGTGCATCTTGGTCTTTAGAGGGACATTGTTGCTCTTTAGAACTATAGAGAGGTCCTTGACAGCACATTTTCCCAATGCAACTCATCTTTTCATTTCTTGACTGTTGATGCCAACAGTGTTGATTGTGGATCTGAGCAAGCTGAAATCATTAGCCTCAATCTTTTCTTCATCTGTCATGATGCTGCCTATTAGCCTGTTGGTGAGGATCTTTTTTTTTATGTTGAGCTTCAAACAATATTGAAGACTGCAATCCTTGACCTTCTGCAGCATAAACCTCAGATCCTTCTCAGTTTCAGTAAGCAAAGCTGTGTCATCTCCATAACACAGGTTGTTGATACCTCTTCCTCCAATCCTGATCCTACATTTTTCTTCATAAAGCCCTGCCTCCTGAATGATCTGTTCAGCTTGTAAATTTTTCCCCCCAATTCTTTCATAGCACTGTGAACTTCTTACTTTATTACCGCTAGTTCTTGATCATATGCTACTTCCTGAAATGGTTCTGTATCAAACAATTGTTTTTGGTACAGAAATTCTGTGTATTCCTTTCATCATCTTTTGATGCTTACTGGATCATTCACTATTTGCCCATAACATCTTTAAGTATTGCGGCTCCAGGCTCAGATTTATTCAGTTTCTTCAGCTTGAGAAATGCTGACCAAGTTCTTTTCTTTTGATTTTCTGACTCCACCTGTTTGTACATTTCCTTATAATATTTTACTTTGTCTTCACAAGCTGCCTTTTGAAATCTTCCACTCAACTCTTTAACTTCCCTGATTTCTTTTCTTAGTTTTGGCTTCTTGGCATTCTAATGCAATATTCAGAGTCTCTTCTGACATCCATTGCGGTCTTTTCTTCCTTCTGTTTTTGTAATGACTTTTTGCTTTCTTCATGGATGATATAATCTCTCAGCTCGTCTGGTCATTCATTAGTGTTCATTCCCTCAAATTTGTTCTTGAGATGGTTTTAAATACTTGCCTGGTAATACTCTTGCATTTAGAGGCAGAAGAATATATACATAAGATACATCTTTTTATAATTATAATTGTTATTTTTAGAATGAGATTATTTTAGCATCTGGCATAAATTGTTTCTTTTCTCCTTTTTCAAAGATTGACATAAATGCACTAATGCATAAACTGACCATTCTAGAGGAAGAGAATAAGCACCTATTAGATGAAATTGCTTGCACAGAGCATCAGCGAATGACTTCTGATTACCATGGGGTGGGTATAAAAAGGTCAGTCTAAATACAAATCAATGGGTAATAAACTTTAAGAAATTCAGAAGTGAAGAGATGGGGTTTATTTTAAAATATGTAAATCTTGAATCAGGCTAAATATAGCAGAGATTCCTACAGAGTTTAAGAACAAAGCACTTAAGAATGAAAAAGAATTTAAGGAAGCTATTCAACGTCTGCATGCATCAATGCTCTTTAGAGCTGAAAAGCATAAATATTCTAATGTACTTAAATATTTTCTTCTGTAATTATGAAGAATAAGTGTAATTATTTTTTCCTTACCAGACAGTTCCCTCCTTTAATTAGGCAGTCAGTACCTGGTGTGATATCTAAAAGAGATTTGACAAGACCAATGCAAGAAACAAAAACTGGGAGAGTTCTTTTAAACACCATTTACATGTGAAGGGGATTTGAAGTCATTATTGTTCTGTTTAACAGCAAGGTTTTCTGTGGGCTTTTGAAAACTTGGGGGAAAAATGCTTTTTTCCTCAATAAAATGCAAATAATGTTGAAAATTCCATAGAAATCCTTAATGTGAGCCTGACTTAATCTGAGCCCAATTCTTTCAAGCTTTGTCATATAAACTGCTCATCACTTCAACTCTAAAAGATTACAGAGACTAGATCTCAATCCTTTGCAATTTCTGTGGCTTTAAGGCAGATATCTAACTGTAACCTTTGGCATGATTCTCTGGGCCTCATTTTCTAATCTCTTGAAAATGGCCATATATTGGCAAATTTTGAAGTTTAATAAGGTAATATACATAAGGCAGGAAACAAATAGCTACTAACATTTGTAGAATTTTTAAAGGCCTCCTTCACACAGGTTAAGCAAATATAAACCAGAGATAATGAATTATGTCAATATAGGACGTTTACCAACATTTATGAACTTTGAGTTCAAGATTTACTACAAATGATTCATATTGTAGTTGTTGTTAGGTGCCATCAAGTTAACTCTGATATAATGACCCATCATTGTTGTTGTTGTTGTTGTTGTTGTGTGTCATCAAGGCAGAACCAACCAATAGCTGACCCTCCTGCGGCTTTTCGGAGGGAGTTAATTGCACGGGAGGAGATTGCCCATCCTTTTGCAGAGCGGCTTGTAGTCTTGAATGGCTTGCCTTCAGGATTGCAGCACAGCTTCCTGCCACTAGGCCACGAGAGCTCCCTAATGATCCTATGTACATATAAGAAATAAACCTCTGATAGATCCTGTGCCTGCTTCACAATCTCTGCTGGTTTAAGCCTTTCTTTGAAATCACTGTGCCAGTCTGTCTCATTGAGAGTCTTCCTCTCTTCCACTGACTCTCTACTTTACAGGCAGGATACCCTTTTCTAAGTATTGGCCCTCTTAACAACATGGCCAAAGTATTTGAGACTGAGTCCCAATCTTTACTTCTAAGGAGCATAGTGCAACTATTCAATTGATGGGGGATTGAGAGTTTATATTCCAAATCTTGTTTGATTATGTATTGATTTATTTCTTATCCCCACAGTTTATGCCAATAACGTTGGTATACAACAAACATCAGTACTTTCTGTTCTTAAAAGATAATAGTGAGATTGAATGTGAAAATGGCCATGTTTGATTACTAGCAGTGACTTTTATAATAAATACAAATGAAACTCAAATTTTAATAAGAAACTGTATTGTATGCTGATTTCCTCAACAAAGTATAACAAAAAATACAATGAAAAAATTATGATTATTAAAGGCTTTGTGAATGATAAGAAATTCAGTCATTATGCTGAGTGGTTGATAAAGCAATGAGTTTGAATACTAAAACCAATTTATTTTATTTTTAAGATATTTTTTAAAAAATCCTTTCTTACAATGGTCACCGAAGTGTTCCTGTTGTCTAGTAGTTGTGAACATTTTCCTTTTTTTTGGGGGGGGGAGTGTTTCCATTCATTCATTGTTGCACTTTTCTCCCCTCCCAACCCTCCCCCCAGTACACTACCCTCTTGGAAAAGTAAAAAAAAA
>NW_006399751.1:15620674-15624300 GCF_000299155.1 Elephantulus edwardii | reverse complement strand
ACGAATATACTCAAACAATTTTATGCCTCTAAAAAATAACTTAGGAGTTTTCTCAGGGAGTGTCATCAATTATAATTGAGAACATTAGAAATGCTTTCATCTGGAAAGTGGGATTTTTTAAACGAGATTTAAAAATTTGTTGCCATATGTAAGAATTTTTTTTATTACTAGATGAACTCAGAACTAAGTGCCAACAAGGTACACCTGAAGCAGACAGAAGCTCACCTGAAAGAGGTATTAGTAGTAAAGATGTGTATTTGTTAGTAGTTTGGTAGGTTTTTTTAGAATTTTTCCTTGTGTACTGTTTAACTGGATCCGACTGGCACAGGAAGAGATTGCCCCTCCTTCTCCAATGAATATCTAGTGGATGCGAACCATGCACCTTCAGGATTGCAGCACAGCTTCTTGCCACTAGGCCTCCAGAGCTCAGTTTGGTAGCTTTCAAAGCTGATACTCTTTTGTAAGTCACATACATAATATTTGTCTTATCTCCTGTAGTATAAAAGGTTTCAGAGGTCAGCTTGGTGAAATTGCCCTTAAGTCGAGGCTACGATGAGAGTAAAGAACTTTCTAGCCTTTTTTTAAAAAAAATTTTATTTTTTTATTTTATTATTTTTGCGTGTGAGTGTACCGTCAAATCAGATATGACTGGTACAGGAGGAGATTGTCCCTCCTTCCCTGGCAGAGCATCTGGTGGATTCAAACCGTGAGCCTCTGGGATTGTAGTTGCAGCTCCTTGCCCGTAGGCCACCAGAGCTCCCCTAGAACTTTCTATCCTTAATCCTTTTCTAACTATTTAGTTTGCACATGATGAAGGATTGTTATATCATTTCTACATTATAATTACATACATATTTTAAGGGAGACACTATTCAATCCATGCCAGCATTTTAACAAGCAGGAAAAGTTAAAAAACAAAGCGTTTCATGAAGAAAATAATTCAATAATATGTAACCAAAAGTGATTGTGTAATTACAATTGTACTGTGTATGTTGAGGGTTTTATTTTTTTTTAAAAAATTAAGTCTTTAACTTTTAACATAAGCATGTGTAACTTGTTTATGTAAATATACCCCTAGTAACCAAGGAACCTGAGTATATCCAAATTGGTTGATATACTTATTTCCTAATACAAAAGTTGGATGTTCAAGTCTACGCTTAGGCTCTTTGGAAGAGGGCCTACATTTGAAAAATCAGTCATTGGAAATCTTAAAGACCACAATTTCTCTCTGACATATTTGAGGTTGCCCTGACTTCACTGCAGCTGGTTACCAAGGAACTAGAATGTGTGTTCAAGTGGAATACTCTTAGGGTTCCAACCACCTAACTCTACTGAGTGATGAGCTCACAAAGTTGGTGAAGGAGGCCCCATTAGGCACACTCTTCTACAGGGAGTTTAATTTAAGGACTCCTTCTTCAGGACACATTTTACAGTATGATGTCTTCATTCTGAAGGGAAAGTAACGCTTTCCCATATATTTTCTATTGGCGATTCACTCAGAGCATTGTCTGTATTGTTTCTTCTAATAAAGGGGGCACTCCTTGAACCGGAATCCTTAAGTTCAGTTGATTATATTGTTTTTAACTGGTGATGCCTCCAAGAAAGAAAAAATCTCCAGAGAGGCCCGTGTCTTCTAGACTTGAAAGTACTAAGCCTCATGTAAGCAGTGTGAAAGAACGAACTTTTCCGGTTGATTTGCCCCACGTTGTTTTAAACGCTACACGCCGAGTAAGCTTTGCGCCGACGCTGCCATCAGTGAAATCTTCTCAGGAAATTGGAGACTCTAGAATCTCTTTGAAGACCCTTTTGAATGCCATTAAAACTATGGAGGGAAAACTGGAAGGCAAAATAGATATTCTTGCCTCAAGACCAATAGTAAGAACTGAATCACCAGTTTATCCTAAACTAGATTTGGTAAGTGCAGATGACAAATTTAGCCTTAATATAACTTCAGATTTATATAATACTGAATAAAAGTAGTAAAAAGTGGTGCTTGGGAATCTGAGTAGTAACAAAGAAATTGCATTTTTCCAAGGAAAATAACCCTGATAGTATAGATCAAAACCATTTTTTTAACTATTGCATAATTAATTTTTGCTTTACCTATGAAAATATCAGATTTGGCCAAACATCAACCATTAAAAAGATTTTTATATTATTGTGATATTTTTAATTCAAAATTTCCCGTTCATTTTAACAGTAAAGTTAACATGTATAGATAAAGCCTGCTTTTAAAAGTCCCATGAACACTAATGGAAGCTCCAAGAATTTGAACTTTGAAAAATATTTATCAAAGTGTTATTAGAGAATATATTTGTTTTATATTTAAAATTACAAAATACTCTAGGTTTAATACCCTTTTGTAAATATTTTTACTAGTGGTAATTTTCAGGTTTTTTGCTAATAAACAGTAAAATTTTAAAACGGTATTCTTCAAAAAAAATTTTTAAAAAATGGTATTCTTCCTTTTGCATTTTTCTGGGACAAAAATTGAGTAGATTATCAGAACTTAAGTTCTAGGTATACTAGGTTTACTTATTGCAGTATTGCTTCTTAATAGCGAAAGACTGAGAGCAAACAAACCTTTATCACCAAATAATTCAATGACTCATTGCTGTTGAATCGGAACCAACTCATGGCTGTCACTCCAGTGGGTTTTCAGAGGCTTAAATCCCACAGGAGGATAGTGCCCATCTTCCACAATAGAGCCACTGATATATTCGAACCTCCTGCCTTTGGATTAGTAGCACAACTTCTTACCCGCAAGGCCACTACAAGGCACATGATCAATGTACATGTCTACTTAGTTAGCCAACTCTGGTCGTGTTGTCCATTGGGAGTTACGCTGTTAACCCAAGCAAAGACTGTACCTCTCTGGCAGGAGGATACCCACCTAATCTGATCCTGTGTGATTTCCTGCCTTGCAAACCTGCTGAAGGATCAGCTATGAGTCAGTTCCACCTTGATGGCAATGAGTATATATAGTTGTGTTTAAATGTTTCTCTGTGTGTGTATATAGTTATTGTTGTTATATGTGTGTGTGTGTGTATATATACATTTATACATACATAAATATATTTTTGAGTTGGAACCAACTCATATATTACCCTCAGGGGATTTTCAGAGGCAGTATATCACATGGGAGAAGATTACTTGTCTTTCTCCCATAGAGTACCTGGTAAATTTGAACCATATGCCTTTGTGTTGGCAGTGTACCCCCTTACCATTAAGCTGTCAGAGCTTTTATATATCTATATACACACACACATACACACATATAAATAAACATAAACATATACATACATACACATAAATACACATATACATGCATACACACAAATAAACATATACATATACATTGTTGTTGTTGTTATGTGCCGTCGAGTCGTTTGCGACTCATAGCGACCCTATGCAAAACAGCCCTAAACCCTGCTCTATTCTGCGCCAACTGCACTGCCTCTGACACACCCAGCCCGATTACCCCAGTCACCGAATCAATCCATCTCATAGAGGGTCTTCCCCTCCTGCGCTGTCCCTCAACCCTCCCAAGCATGATGTCCCTCTCCAAGGACCTGTCCCTCCTGGCAACATGTCCAAAGTATGTCAGATGAAGCCACAGAATCCTT
>NW_006399751.1:15609448-15620289 GCF_000299155.1 Elephantulus edwardii | reverse complement strand
TGTCTTCTTGACATTGAGCCTCAGTCCATACTGAAGGCTGCAGTCCTTGACCCTTTGCAGCAAGTACATGAGGTCCTCCTCAGTTTCAGCAAGCATATACATACATACACATAAATATACATATACATAAATAAACCTATACATACATATATATTATATACACACATACACACACACAGTATGTATACACAATTGTAGGTATGATTTATATATACAAGTTATTTATATATGGCTTCTAAAAAGTCAAAGTTCAGAAAAATACAGTCAATTATACTTATATGCAAAGAGGGGTATAAAGAATGTGTACTTAAAAAAAAGAATATGTACTTAAGTATCACTTATGGAAACACAGAACAACTCTAAAATGAGTCTTAACAAATGACGGTATTAGTTTGAGGAAGGAAGGAATCTGCGTATCTAAGAGATCTTTTTGGTGGTGGTTGTTAACTTTAGCTTTTAGTTCTTTATATATAAAAGGAATGGATAACTTATTCAAAATGATTAATTTTTTGAACAGTGCATTTTCAGTGTAATGTAGAGAACAAATATCTTTCAATCAGCAGTGCTGGAAGAATTGGCCATCCATATGCTCCCCACCCTCCCCTCAAAAAAAGTCACTTTCCATTCTTTATGCCAGATATAAAAAATTAAGCCAGAATAATTTTATTCTAAAGTCTTTGTGATATTGGGATAGCAAAGACTTTTTAGTTTTGCCATTGAAAACCTTATTTATATATGTAGAAAAAAATAACTGAAACTATAAAAATTAACAATTTCTGTTTTCTAAAGATGTTAAGAGAATGAAAAGACATATTGAGCAAAAATATTTGCAAGTTACATATATGATAAACGACTTGCCTTTGCTGTTGCTGGTGATGGTGGTGTTAAGTCCTAGGGGTAAGGAGCTTCACTGCCAACCCAAAGGCACGTGGCTCGAATCCACCAGCAGCTCGGCTGGGGAAAGATGAGCAGTCTCCTTCCCATGCAATCTATTATTTCTTACAATCTGCTGTAGGGTCAGCTATGAGTTGGTTCTGACTCAATGGCACATAACAACAGCAACAGTGATATCTGCATTCTGTCGGATTACCTTTCATTGGAATGAGCACAAATATGGACTTCTTCTCATTAGTAGGGCAGGTATCATTATTCCAAATTTCTGGGTATAGATGAATGGGCACATCGAATTCTGCATCCATTTGTTGCAGCATGTCCGTTGGTATCCTATCAAATCCTGGAGCTGTGTTCTTCACCAATGCCTTCAGTGTAGCCTGGATTTCTTCCTTTGGTAACCTTGCTTCTTGATCCTATTTCTTCCTGAAATGGTTGCACATCAGCAGATTCTTTTGGATATGACTTTGTGTATTTCTTCATCGTCTTTTGATTTTGTGCATCATTCAAAATTTTCTCTATAGACTATTTCACAATTGCAACCCATGGCTTAATTATTTCTTCAATTCTTAAGAAACACCAGTTGTATTTAACTTTTGGCTGTCTAACTATGTTGTTGTTATATGTCATTGGGTCACCTGAGACTCATAACGACCCTGTGTATAACAACCCAAAACCCTGCTCTAACCTGTGCCAATCTTATTGTCTCTGACACACATACCCCCATTACCCAGTCACGGAATCAATCCATCTCATTGAGGGTTTCCTCTCCTGCACTGTCCCTCCACCCTCCCAAGCATGACATCCCTCTCCAAGGACTGGTTCCTCCTTGCAAAATGTCCAAAGTATGTCAGACAGAGCTTCAGATTCCTTGCCTCCAAGGACCAGCCTGGCTTCACCCTCTCCAGGATGAACTTGTTTATTCTCCTAGCAGTCCATGGTATATTCAGTACTTTCCTTCTATCATCCCTAGTCATTGTCCAGCTTTCTGATACATAGCAAGTAATTGCAAAGACTATGGCCTGGATCAGGCACACCTTAGTCTCCGGACTGACATCACTGCTCTTCAGTACTTTGGAGAGGTTCTCTGACAGCAGACTTTACCACTGAAATTCATCTCTTCATTTTCTGGATACTGGTACCAAGAGTTGACTGTGGAACCAAGCAAACTGAAGCTGTAAACAATCTCAATCTCTTCATTGTTTATCATGATGCTGCCAATTGGCCCAGTGCTGAAAATCTTTGTCTTCTTGATATTGAGCTTCAATCCATATTGAAGGCTGTAATCCTTGACCTTCTGCAGCAAGTGCTTCAGTTTCTCCTCAGTTTCAGCAAGCAAGGTTGTATCATCTGCATAACAAAGATTGTTGATGAGTCTTCCTCCAAACCTGATGCCACATTTTTCCTCATAGAACCCAGCCTCCCGGATAATCTGTTCTGCATATAGATTGAAAAGGTATGGAGATAGGACACATCCCCAGTGTACACATGCTTCTCAGTTTTGATCCATGCAGTGGTCCCTTGCTCTGTTCTGACCACTGTCTTAGGTCTTTGTATGTTTCATTACAGTACTTTGCTTTGTATCCTTATCAAGCTGCCCTTTGAAATCTTCTGTTAGTTCTCTTACTTCATTATTACTCTTGTCACTGTCCAGTTGGAACATATTTAGAGCTGACCTTTGAAGCTTTGTGTTTCTGAAGATGTGAATTGTGTTTCGGTGATTGCCCATCTTTCCCTCTTGGAGCCACTAGTGGATTCGAACTGACAGAGAGCCACGGCTTCTGCACAGACTGTGCCACAAGAGCATTCTCATTACGGAAATGTAAGTCAAAACCACAAGAAGATATCATTTCTCTACCCACTTCATTAGAATGCCTATGATTTACAAAACAGCAGCAACAGAGAATAACAAGTGTTAGGAAGGATGTGGAGAAATGAGAATCCTCCCAAGAATACAAAATGATGCAGAGTGTGGAAAACAGTGCAGTAGTTCCTCAAAATGTTAAACTCTACCCTGTTACCTGGTCATTTCCATCCTAGGAATATATCCCAAAGAATTGGAAGCAGGAGCATGAACAGAGACCTCTTCATTGTGGCACTATTTACAACAGCCAGAATGCTCATCAACATGTAAATGAACAAGCCTCATGAGGTACATGCAGTGGGATCTTACTCAACCGCCGAGAGAAATGAAGTCCTCATACCTTCTCAAACGTGGATGAACCTTGAAAGCATAATATTGAATGAAATAAATCACAAAATTGCAGCTGTGTGAGCCCACTTATAGACAAGTATAAAGACACCAAAATTTATTTTTCATTACCAAAGGAAGAAAAGAAAGAAAAAGGAGTCTTGCTTAAAGGACACTAAGTTTTTGGTAATGAATCAGATTAAATTAATGGAATAATACAGATTAAAATTATGTATTTGTCACATGTTTTGTTATATATTTTTACCACTATGAAAAGAAAGTTTTAAAGATGATGAAACAAGTCCTATAGTCTAGTTACTCTCACAGTAATATACCGATGTCAATTTCCTAATCTTGATATTATGACAATATAAGATGTCATCATGAGAAGAAGCATGGTGAAAGGTACCTTTGAGTCTTTGTTTTTACAGCTTTCTAAAAGCTTATAATAATTTCAGACTTAACTGATGAAAAGAATAATATTTAAAATAGTAAACTGATCATTTGAAGCAATCAAATAAGTATACTAAAAGTGTTTAAGAAACATAAAATTCCAATATTTCTAATAAGATCCTTCTGCAGTAAAACTACTTCTTTACTACTATGTAATATTTATTCATCTTAGTTTTATTACACTTTCATGCATTTCAATTATATTTTCAAAAAGAATCTAGTTCTTTGATAATGCACTTTGGTGAGGTTTGCTCATGTTCATTTATACAGATATTTGGTGATTTTATAGCTGACAAAGTTCCTTTTATATATATATCGTAGTAGATAAACATTTGATGGAACATTTCTAATTAGGTTTCTAAACTGCTCTTGTTCTAATTGATGACTTATGTGTTTGGGGAAAGGTGAAATCTGTTCTTGAAAAGAATGAAGAGGATCTCTGTGTAGCAATGAAGACCCGTGATGCAGCCCTGAAAGAGAGTCAGAAGTTGAAAGAGGATCTTGAGGCTCTGGAGGAAAGAGAGAACAAGAAGGTAATGAAGGCATCAGTCCTCGTGAGAGTCTGTGATTGAGAGGAGCCGCTTAGGAAGTCTTTTATGAACCAGATTTCTTCATTTCTTGTAATTTCTTCTTCTTTCAGAAGGAGGATTAATCAGAAGACTTTTTTTTCCAAAAGGGAAAATAACTAGAGTACTTTAAACATATTTCCTTTGCAAGAAATTTTTTTTAGCATTTTCCCAAAGGTAAAGCTCAGAAAGCAGGAAAAATTAGAATAGGAGGTTTAATGGAAATGAGAATCACAGGAATAAAGTGGGAAGAGTGCAGTTACAATATGGGTAGTATAATTAATGTCATAAAACAAATTGTGTATGAATGGTTGAATGGAAACCAAGTAGCTTTGTAAACTTTAACTCTAATCCCAATAGAAAGAAAAATAATTACATTATTTACTTCTCAATAACTACTGAAATTTTTATCTTAAAATAGTCAAAAAGTCCCAATTTTTCTGTTGAAACAAATATGACTGGTAATAACTTACCTGAAAAAAGTTTCCACTGAGGAGATTCTGACTCATGGTCACACTGTATGTCGTGGAGCAGAATGGTTTTCCAGTGTCTGAGTTTTCAGAAATCGATTACCAGGCCTTTCTTCTGAGTTGCCTCTGCTTCTGAGGAGGCTTAAACCTTCACCTTTAGTTCAGCAGCTTAGTTCATTCATAGCACCCAGAGATTCCATAACCTTCCTCCTTATGTTTTATTAGTGTGACTGGAGATCTGCTGGCCTACTAAGTAGGTGCTGCCAATCCAGAGTGGGTGGTTCAAATCTACCTGGTTCAGGGAACAAAGACAGTCTCCTCTCATGTGAATTACAGCTTCTGAAAACCTGCTGAGGGGTCATCTATGAGTCGATTCCAAATTGATGACAATGAGTTTGAGGATTTTTTAAATATGATTACACTTTCATCTTAAATTGTCACTAAGTACTTTCTACTTAGCAATTTATCAGCTTAGTGAGAACAGAGATCTCTTCCTGTAGAATGACATTTGTATAATCAGAACCTGTCTAATTTCATGAGGAATAATGCAAATCAAGATCAGCCCAAATTAGATCTCTGAAAGATGAAGGTCAGACATACCTCTAGTCTCCAAGCTTTTTACTAATTCTCATACCAGCCATCCTCCCCACAGGATTCTCTACTGTTCTGCTGGCTGTGATCATTTGTTGCAATGGTCATACAGAACTTACAAACCATACTTACAGCTGGAAGAAGGGGTGGCATCCACTTTCTAAATAACATGCCTCCAGAAACTCTATGAACTATTATAAATGTTGATAGTTGTAGAGGGACGTCGGGCCTTTTGTTCATAGGGTCGCTAAGAGTGATGCTCGACTAGAAGAAAATCAACAGCAACAGTGAAATGGTTTATTATGAAACTAATAAACTAAAAGTTACTCAATGTCAACATACAACTCAGAATACAGATCAGGAAACACA
The DNA here is from genome assembly GCF_000299155.1 of Elephantulus edwardii. Lineage (NCBI taxonomy): Eukaryota > Metazoa > Chordata > Mammalia > Macroscelidea > Macroscelididae > Elephantulus > Elephantulus edwardii. The sequence goes on along the minus strand of NW_006399751.1, from coordinate 15,614,758 downwards.
TAGACAAAACCTTAGTGGGTCGCTGGAAGAGAACACATCCCTCCCATCTTCAGTGCATGGCAGCCCTCTCAGCTCCTAGGCCATACTAGCAAGCAGGCCTTTCTATCATGCATATCCTTGCTCAGCTGGGCATACCTCCTCCCAACACCCTCAGGACAGGCGTCCTTGTGGCCCTGGTCCTGAGAGTCTTTACAAGAGGATATTGAAATAACCTAATTCAAAACTGCCATAGAATAGTCAATTTCCCCCAAGACAGTTGTAGCCCCAGTGGAAGCTCCAATGGAAGGTCAGCTATGTGTCAATTCAGACTTACATTAAGTTATTTCCAGATTAAGCCTGGAAACACCTCAGGACCCAAGAAATTGTTGATCTTAGTGTCTCCAGTGATAATAGCAGAGTAGCACAGTGACATGATAATGGTTGACTAGCACTGCAGAATTACTATCACTGGAGTTGTGGCCTAATTTTCTTTTTACCAGAATCACAGTAAGTTAACAAATAAACTAAAGATAATATATAGTTTGACTTTTCCTAGTGGTTTTTTGGTGTTGTTGTGTTAGGTTTTTTTAATTGTGCTTAGGTCCTATCCTCCTTTTTCTAGGATCTCAGAAGTGAGACAAGAGCTATTAAGGAGGAGCAAATATCTTTTTCTTGTTTCTTTTCAATAAAGGTGGGAAACTTTCAGCGACAATTAGCAGAGGCTAAGGAAGACAACTGCAAAGTTACAATCATGCTGGAGAATGTGCTGGCTTCTCACAGTAAGATGCAAGGTGCTCTCGAAAAAGTACAAATAGAGCTTGGGCGGAGGGATTCAGAGATTGCAGGCCTCAAGAAAGAAAGGTACCTGAGATGATTTTTCTCTCCGTGATACTGTACTGCCTTGTCTTAAGGAGCGATGTACACAAAGGAAAGGAAGTCACTTTACACTGTTTCCTTTGTGAATGACTAGTCCTCAATGTAGAAATAAACAGCAAGTTAGGGGAGATTTCAAATTAGAAATTGATATCATTTTCAAAAATGGAAATTTTAATCTAGTGATGTAAGACTATGTATCTTAAAAATCCATTAAATATATTGTGGTGTTACTCTTACTGTTTTTCTTACTATTTAATTTCCTTACTCTCTTTGGGACTACAGAATCATAGTTGTCAAGATAACTGAGGTTAACCACCTACTTTAGTTTGACATAATTGTTCATCTGTTAAAGCCTCTTTCAAGGTTAAGCATTATCTTAGAAGAATCATCCTAAGAACTATATCTAGCCAAGTTTAAGAAGGAAATTCTTTTGAGTAAGTTTCAAAGACTGCGCAAAAATTTCCCTTTTGTGTTCTCAAACTTTTGGTTCTAGGTTAGGTCAGGTTTCAGACCAAAGTTTAATATGACCTTTAACAGTATACTGTAATATGTATATTAATGGTGACTTTTGCCTCTATACTATAGGAGAACAAATGTATTTTATTTCGTCACTGTTTTTATTTGCTACATGACAAAAGGGTATTATCTTTGGATTTAAAAAAAATAGTTCATGGAAATTATATTTAAAATAATGGTAACATTAACGGGATAGCAAGTAATAAATGTTAGTCAGGATGTGCTGAGATAAGAATTCTTATATGCTGTTGGTGGGATTGTAAAATGGTACAACCACTCTGGAGGAATCCTCAAAAAGCTGAACATAGACATTCAACTTAGAATAAACCCCGAGAAAATGAAAACTGAGGCACAAATAGGGACTTGTACACCAATGTTTATAGCAGCATTATTCACCGTTATAAGAACATGGAAACAGCCTAAATATCCAACCACAATCAAATGGATTGAAAAACTATGGTACATTCACATGACAGACTACTATACAGCTCACAAGAGCAATGATTTTGTAAATTACTTCTGAACTTGGAAGAGACTGGAGAGCATTATACTAAGTAAACTAACTCAGTCCTATAAGGACAAATACTGTATAAGACCATTATTGTAGAAACACATAACTAGTAAAACATGTATGAGAATGTAAGGTGGGGAGGGTGGGAGCAGATTGGTGAAAGAATGGGCAGGAGGTGGGAGAAATCATAGGGTCATACAATTTGATGGAGAGAGGGAGAGATGGATTAAGGAAATGGAGGGAAATCCAGTTTGAAAAACAATATATATGAACTTTGTAAGTAAACCCGTACAAAATTTTTAAAATTTTATAAAAGTGAAGCAAACCACTCCATCTCCTGCAATTAAAAAAAAATGGTTATATACCATTGTTTGCAGTCAGAAACTGATTGAACATGCAACCAAGATGCATTAGAATAATGGATGACTGGAATGCGAAAGCTTTGAACCAAAAAGAAGGATTAGTAGTCAGAAAACATGGATTTGATGACAGAAATTAAGCTGGGGATAGAATGTTAGAATTCTGCACAATTATTTATTCATTGCAAATACTTCTTATAAGAAACATAAAGGCAGGTTATACACATGGATGTCAGCACAGTAATCAGATCAGTCCATTTGTGGAAGCTATTGTTAGAGAAGTTCATTGTCAGCAGTAAAAACTAATCCAGGTGCGGATTGTGGGAACAGACCATCAACTATTCATGTGTAAGTTCAAATTAAAGCTAAAGAAAATAAAATCATAGCAAGGAATAAAAATTTTATCTTGAGTCTATCCCCCCTGAATTTAAAAACCAACTCAGGAACAGAGTTGAGGCCTTGAACACTAATGAACAAAGACCTGATAAACTGTGTGAGGGATATCAAGAATACCATCTAGGAATAATGTAAAAAAGTCATTACAAAGACAGAGGAAGACGAAGAAAAGACCAAAATGGATGTCAAAGAGACTCTGAATATTGCTCTAGGGTGCTGAGAAGCCAAAGCAAAGGCAAGAAATCAAGAAGTTAAGGAGCTGAGTAGAAGATTTCAAAGGTCAGTTCTGGAAGACAGAGCAAATGTGAAAGGATCTGAAGTTGAAAAATCAAAATGGCCAAACGCACTCAGCATTACTTAAGCAACTAAAAAAACAAATTTAAGCTGTGAGTTGCAATACTTAAGGATGCTATGGGTAGGGTATTGAATGATCCAGGAATCATTTAAAGAAGATGGAAGGAGTATACAGTCTTGAACCAAAAAAATTAGCTAACACAGAAGAATTTAAAAAAATAATTCATTATCAAGAGATAATGGTGATAAAGGAGAAAGTTAAAGCTACTCTGAAGGATTTGGCAAAAAAATAAACCCCAGAAACTGGTGGGATGGCAATTGACATATTTCAACAAATAGATACTGCCCTGGATGTGCTCACCAGGTTGAGCCAAGAAATTTGGAGAACAACTACCTGACCAATTGACTAGAAGAGATCCATATTTATTCCCATTAAAAAAAAATGACCCAACAGAGGGTGGAAATTAACAAACAATATCACTAATATCATATGCATGCAAAATCCTGCTGAAGATGATCCAGGAATGACTGGAACAGTACACTGACAGAGAACTACCGGAAGTACAAGCTGGGTTTAGAAGAAGAGGTTGTGGCACTACAGACATTATTGCCAATGTCAGATGCATCTAGGAAGAGCAAAGAGTACTAGAGGAATGTCTGTGTTTCATTGACTATGCAAAGGCATTTGACTGTGTGGATCACAACAAACTGTGGCTTACCTTGAGGAGAATGGGAATCCCAGAACACTTGATTGTGTTTATGTGAAACCTATACGTGTACCAGGAAGTAGTCCTTAGAACAGAGCAAGGAAATACTGCGTGGTTCAAAATTGGGAAAGGATAGCATCAGGGATGCACCCTGTCTCCATACCTTCTCAATCTATATACAGAACAGATCATTTGGGAGGCTGAGCTTTATAAGGAGGAATGTCGCATCAGGATTGGAGGAAGACTCAACAACAACCTATGTTATGCAAATGACATAACCTTGCTTGCTGAAACTGAAGCACTTGCTACAGGTCGTCAAGAACTGTAGTGTTCAATATGGATTGAAGCTCAACATCAAGAAGACAAAGATTCTCACCACTGGGCCAATTGTCAGCACCATGATAGATGGAGAAGAGATTGAAGTTGTTAACAATTACAGCTTGCTTGGCTCCACAATCAACCCTCTTGGCATCAGCAGCGAGGAAATCAAAATACAAATTACGCTATGTGCTGTCAGAGTACTGAGAAGCAACAATGTCAGTCAAGACACTAAGGTGTGCTGGATCCAGGCCATGGTCTTCACAATTACTTGCTATACATCAGGGAGCTGGACAATGACTAAGGACAACAGAGGAATCAATGCCTTTGGGTTGTGGTGCTGGAGAAGAGTCTTTAACAAACCATGGACCTTCCAAGAACACAAATCGGTCTGTCTGCGAGAGGGTGAAACTAAGTTTCTCCTTGGTAGCTAGGATTTTGAAGCTCCATCTCACATAGTTTGGACAGGTGGCCAGGAGGGACCAATCCTTGGAGAAGAACATCATGATTGGAAGGGTGGAGGGACAGAGAAGGAGAGGAAGACTTCAGATGAGATGGGGTGATACTGTAACTAGGGCCATGGGTGTAGGCGTGTCAGAGATAGTGAGACTGTCTCAGGAAAGGGTAAACTTTAAAACTGTTGTACAAAGGGTTGCTATGAGTTGCAGGAGACTCAATGGCACATAACAACAACAATAACAATAAAAATCAAGGTAGCTATTGTATATAGAAGTAAAGTTCTCAGAAGAAAATATCCATATGGAGATGATATATACTGATTTTTTTTCTAATAATGATATATTGTTACTGGTATAAAAATACTTAGCTCATAACGTTAGCAATATTGAGAGTATTGAGAGTGCAGTGTATTAAGGAAAATTAACTCATAGAAGAGACAATTTGTTTAATACCTAAGAACCCTAGTGTCTTAACCTGAAGTTGAGGCTACTTACTACTGTCATCTGCCAACTCTTGGATAGTCTATGCACCTTTGAGCTACTGTATTTTTTTAAGATAGATATTTGTTGTCAGGTGCTATCAAGTTGAGTACAACTCATACCGACCCTATGAACAAAAGAGCTGAACCCTGTATCCTGTGCCATCCTCACACTCCCCAACACACAAGAGACCATTGTGGCAGTCACCATGTCAGTCCACCTGGTTGAGTGTCTTCCTATATTTCACCAACCTTCCACCTTCCCAGGATCAGAAATATCACCTCCGAGTAATGTGCCCAAAGTATATAAGGCAAAGTATCACCATTCTTGCCTCCAAAAAGCACTCCAACTGCACCCCCTCCAAGACATATCTTTTTGTTCTCTTGGCCATCTTTGTGATGTTGCGAGTACATGCT
>NW_006399751.1:15598548-15609018 GCF_000299155.1 Elephantulus edwardii | reverse complement strand
TATATATTATATGTAATATATATAGTTGTTGTTGTTCATTGCTGTCAAATAGCGACCCTATAAACAAAAGGCCTGAAGCCTTTCTATAACTATCGTCATTTCTCCAAGTTCATAGAGTTTCCAGAGGTATGTGGTTTAGCAAGTGGATATTCTGCTTCCATACCTGAATCAATCTGGAAGCTTCACCAAACACTGCCCACAATGGGTAGCCATTATGGTGTTTGAAACACCTATGACACAGTTGTTCAGCATAAAAGCAATTGCACGTTACTTCAGTACAGCAAATAGACAGACCACTGCTCTACCACTTCAAAGAATGTTCATCCCAAAATTAATTAATGTAAGTCATAAAATCCCCAAACATTCCATATGTGACCCTCATCAAGACGCAAGAAGCCATCTCCCAGCCTCAGACCAATTCACAGGAGCCATCAGTCTGCAGATTTAGCCAAGCACTACCACATTTTTAAATTCAAGCACAACCGAATGCTAGTGGACTAAAATATGGTGTGTGTAATCTGTGGCCCTCAGACCTGGTTTTTTAATTGTTTTTGGTCCAAACATTCTTCTAAGTGGTATAGCACTTGTCTGTTCGTTTGCTGTACAGAGGTAACTTGTGGTTGTTGTGACACTAAACACTGTGATACTGATACGTCATATGTGATAATGGTTACCCAGGGTGGGCAGTGTTTGGTGGAGCTCCCTGATTAAAACAAGTTTGGAAGCAGGAGTGGCATCCATTTCTGAAATAGCTTGCCTCCAAAACTGTATGAATGTCGAGAAACAAGGAAAATTATACAAATGTTCAGGTCTTTCATTCATAGGGTCACTATGAGTTGTCTACAACTCAACAGCACCTAACAACAAAATATATATGTTATATATTTTTTTGATCCTGTTAAGGAAGAGTGCCCTGTCAATCTGAGGCATCCCGTGACGAGGTGAACGTTTTCTATGACCGCTCTTTTGTGCTTCTGATATTTAGGGCTCTTAATCAACAGAGAGTGCAGAAGCTAGAAGCAGAAGTGGACCAGTGGCAAGCAAGAATGTTGGTCGTGGATGCTCAACACAACAGTGAGGTAGAGACTAGGTTTCTAAAGACCGTAATGTTGAAACTTGGGTTTTATTAGTATGTTGGTTTACTTTGTTGTTTCAGAAGAATTATGAGAAATAATCAGTTATGTTTCCCTTTCATTCAGGCCTGAATTTTTAACATATTGACACATGGGAAATGGCACTGCCATTTTACAGTGAGTCACTTATTGGCAGCCAGGACCCAAATAATATTGCATTCTCTATCTCATACAGTTTACATTCTTTTCATATAGTAATACATAAACAATTACAGAAATTGCAGAATTTATCAAACTTCTTTTACTCTCAGTTAAACACACACCCCCCCCAAAAGACTAGAGTGATCCCACAGTTAATTTGGAAACACTTGTGTGGCTATATAATTTTGCACATGTTGCAAGGAGGGAAAAGTCCTTGTAGAGGGACATCATGCTTGATAGGGTGGAGGGACAGCACAGAAGGGGAAGGCCCTCTATGAGGTGGATTGATTCAGTGGTTGGGGTAATCGGGATGGGTGTATTGGAGATGGTGTGATTGGCACAGGACAGAGCAGAGTTTAGGGCTGTTGTACATAGGGTCTCTATGAGTAGCAAGCGACTCAATGGCACATAACAACAACAACAACAACATGAGTGTGGCGTTTGTTACATGCTGTGGGGTCCACTTTGGCTTATGGTGACCCTATGATCCTAAGATAGAAATCCTGCCTGATCGACTCTGTGTCATCCTCACAATATCTGTTCTACTTAAACCATTGAAGCACTCCTGGCAGTCCCTCTCACTGAGAACTTTCATCTCTTTCACTCACCCTCAACTTTTCCAAGTGTCATGTCCTTTTCCAGTTGTACACACCCATATCCTAATGGCACAGAGGTTTATGTGTTAGTGATGCTAACTGTAAAGTCAGAAGTTTGAGTCTTCTCACTGCTTTATGGGAGAAAGATGAGGCAATCTCCTCCGATTGAGATTTACAGCCTCAGAAGTGAAACCTGATGGGAGATCCCCTTGAGTAAGAATCACCCTGATGACAGTGTGTTTGGCTTTTGGATATATATACGCACACATATATAATAAACATAAATATTTTCTTATTCTGGGAGAATATGCGTGGAATAATTATTTGTCCTCTTCTCCTTGGAGGTTTGGACTAGGTCAGAGGATCAAGGTCAAGAGCTTTAATTAGTTTAAATTTTCTTTACTTTAATGAAAGTTTATCAAGAACTTGAATTTCCATTCATTCATTGTTTCACATAACTGAAAAATTATTAAATTATTATAAATTAAACTCTCAGAGCTCTGGTGGCCTAGTGGTAAGAAGCTGCACTGCAATCCCAAAGGCACATGGTTCTAATCCACCAGCTGCTCTGCAGGAGAAGGATGTGCAGTCTCCTCCCATATGATTAACTGCCTCTGAAAACACTGAAGGGTCAGCTACGGGTTGTTTCCAACTTGACAGTACACCACAACACCAACTATTGATGCCAAATTGAACATAACTTTCCCATTGTCTTTAAAGAATCTTTAGCAATGTCTGTTAAGACATACTCAGACATATTTCAGGCATCTGGAATTTTAATCTGGTTCCAACTAACTGTTGTTTAATATTTTCTGATACAGTGAAAGGAATGAACACACAGTGTTATAGACTTCTGCTCCTGTTATAGGGGAATTGGAAATGCTTCTCTCTTTCAGATGGAACCTCTACAAAAAGCTATAGATATAGCTAGAGAAGACAACAGGAAACTGGCTATGAGCCTGGAGCAAGCTCTCCAGACAAATAATCATCTGCAAACAAAGCTTGATCGTGTTCAAGAGAAACTGGAAAGCAAAGAACGGGAAGTTCCTGTTTTTACGGAATTCAGCAGAGAAGATGAAAAGGACTCAGCTTCAGAGTAGCTTCAAGAGGGGTCTGGAAAGCAAAGAACGGGAGAAACAGAATTTGGAAGCCTTCAAGTAAGGACGATATAGTCACAGTAAAGTTGGGTAAGAGCCTCTGGGAGGGGTTGCGCCTCTTGTTCATTCACTTAACCCATGTAAGCTCCTTGTTCCTTCTACTTTTAAAGTACTTCCAGCAGGCCATGTGAAGGAACCAAGCTTGGCTGAGCAGCAGCAGATAACAGCTGTCTAGGGTGCATTCTCCTTTACAGCCCTTCCCTCATCTAGTTCTGAGCTGCTGCTTTGGTGAAGGTTGAGCCAAAACGTAAAGATAAGTCCTTGGAAGGGGCACTTCCATGTTTCTGCCAAGCTTTTTCTATAATCTTGTATAGCCTTTAAAAACATGATTTGGGTTAGAAATAACAGCAACTAAATGAAAATTCTTCATTTCATAACTCCATCTAAGTAGTTGTTAAACTCCTATTGTTGTTGTGTACCATTGAGTTGGAACCAACCCATAGTTTATCCTCCAGCAGATTTTTAGAGCAAGTAAATCACACAGAAGAAGATTGTCCATCTTTCTTCCACAGAGCTGGTTAATATGAACTCTGTACCTTTGTGATAGATGGTGAGGAGACTGAGCTTGTAAACAGCTTTAGTTTGCTTGGCTCAACAGTCAACACTCTTGGCACCAGCAGTCAGGAAATTAAAAGACGTATTGCGATGGGAAAGTCTGCTATCAGAGACCTTTCCCAAGTACTGAAGAACAACAATGTCAATCTGGAGACTAAGGTGTGCCTGATACATGCCATGGTCTTTGCAGTAACTTGCTATGCATCAAAGAGCTGGACAATGACTAGGGAGGATAGAAGGAGAATTGATGCCTTTGAGCTGTGGTGCTGAAGAAGAATATTGAATATACCATGGACTGCTAAGAAAACAAACAAGTTCTCCTTGGAGCAGGTTAAAACAGGCTGCTCCTTGGAGGCAAGGATTCTGAAGCTTCATTTAACATACTTTGGACATGTTGCAAGATGGGACCAGTCCTTAGAGAGGGACGTCATGTGTGGGAGGGTGGAAGAACAGCACAGGAGAAGAAGACCCTTTGCTAAGTATATTGCTTCAGTAACTGGGGTAATGGAGGTACGTGTGTTGGAGACAGTGAGATTGGCACAGGATAGAGAAACCATTAAGCTACCAAAGTAAAGTGTTTTCTTTTGACCTCTGGTTACATAAGTCAAATGTAGCCATTAAAGTCTTGTACTTAGATAAATAGGATTTAGACATGAAGTTATATCAGTAAAATCGCATGGAAATGTGTATACAAGGGAAATAAAATGTGCACGTGGCCATTTTTTTTTGTTGTGAACATGGAGATATAGAAGAAAGGTGTACGCTTAAGCAAAGAGAACATATTTTTCCTGTATATGATCTTTGCAAAATTTATAGTCTAGTAAGATATTACCAATCAGAATGTGGAAACTACAGAACAATCTCACTGATTTCACATGCAAGCAAGATTTTACTGAAGATTATCCAAAAACGACTAGAACAGCACATCAACAGAGAACTACCAGAAGTCCAGGCTGGGTTTAGAAGGGGTCGTGGTACTAGAGATATTGTAGCTGATGTTAGATGGATCTTGGCTGAAAGCAGGGAATACCAGAGGAATGTCTATCTGTGTTTCATTGACTATGTAAAGGCATTTGACTGTGTAGATCATAACAAACTATGTCTGACTCTGAGAAGAATGGGGATCCCAGAACACTTGATAGTTCTAATGCGAAACTTATACTTGGACCAGGAGGCAGTCATCAGAACAGAGCAAGGGAACACTGCATGGTTCAAAATTGGGAAGGGCATACGCCAGGGATGCATCCTATCTCCATACCTTTTCAACCTATATACAGAACAGATTATCCGGGAGGCTGGGCTCTATGAGGAGAAATGTGGGGTCAAGATTGGTGGATGATTTATCAACAATCTGCATTATGCAGATGACACAACCCTGCTTGCTGAAACTGAAGAGGACCTGAAGCGCCTGCTGCAGAGTGTCAAGGACTTCAGCCTGCAATATGGATTGAGGCTCAATGTCAAGAAGACAAAAGATTCTCACCACTGGACCAATTGGCAGCATCAGGATGGATGATGAAGAGATTGAGATTGTACACAGCTTTAGTTTGCTTGGCTCCGTAGTCAACAGTCTTGGCACCAGCAGCCAGGAAATTAAAAGGCACATTGCCATGGGAAAGTCTGCTGTTAGGGACCTCTCCAAAGTGCTGAAGAGCAGTGGTGTCTCTTTGGAGACTAAGGTGCGTCTGATACAGGCCATGGTCTTCGCAATCACCTGTTATGCACCAGAGAGTTGGACAATGACCAAGGAGGATAGAAGGAGAATTGATGCCTTTGAGCTGTGGTGCTGGAGAAGAGTATTGAGAATACCATGGACTGCTAGGAAAACAAACAGATTTGTCCTGGAAAGGGTTAAACCAGGTGGCTCCTTGGAGGCAAGGATTCTGAGGCTCCATCTAACATACTTTGGACATGCTGTGAGGAGAGACCGGTCCTTAGAGAGGGACATCATGCTTGGGAGGGTGGAGGGACAGCAGGAGAGAAAGGCCCTCTATGAGGTGGATTGATTCAGTGACTGGGATAATTGGGATGGGTGTGTCAGAGACAGTGCGATTGGCACAGGACAGAGCGGAGTTTAGGGCTTTTGTACATAGGGTCGCTATGAGTCGCAGGCGACTCAATGGCACATAACAACAACAACAAGATATTACCAACTCAATATTTTCTGTATTGATTGAAACAAAGTTGTGTTTACATAGTGATTAGGAGGAACACTGATATATAACTGTAAAACTTTTTCTACTAGCACCTAAATTCATCTTTCCAAAGCATGAGTTTGATCAAGAATAACAGCAGCAGTGAACATTCCTCTCGCTGTCATTTAAAAGTTTGTAATACCAGTTTGGAAGCAGGAGTGGCATCCACTTCCTAAACAATATGCCTCTGGAAATTATGAACTTTGATAAATGACAATCCTTATAGAAAGGCTTCAGGCCTTTTGTTCATAGGTTCACTATAAGTTGTGCTTGACTCAACGGCAGTCAACAACAAAATACCCGTTTAGGCTTAGATTATTCATAGTTGTTACAAACCATGACAATTTTGAAAATTCTTTAGGTGATTTCTGATGAAGTTCCTCCCATTGATGCCAGATGGTTTTGGAAAGGCCATTTGTGGGAAAGGATAAGATGAGGGTCCGAGGTTTCTTTGAAACATTTGCTTGGAGATTGAGATTTTACATTTATGCCTCTATTTTAGTTTATCTTTCCAGTAGAAATCAGTAATACTTCTTTACCAGCAGTATGGGTAAAAATCACATGCAAGATAGTATTTATTTTTATGCACACAGTATTGGTAAAAAAAAAAAAGCAGGTTTTGAGGCTACATTTTAGATGTGTTGAGTTTGAGCTGAAATTATTTAATAGAATTATAGGACTAGTTCTGGAAACAGGTTAGAAATTCTTCCCTATAAAGATGAGAGTTAAAGCCTTGAGGTCAGTTACACCAAATGGGTATCTCCATAGGAGAAATATGGAGAAGAAAACGAAAGAACTAAGAACTTTTGGAACCTACTGCATTTTAGAGTAAAGGAATATACCCACAGGTATCTACCCCAAAAAAAGAGCATGTAGAGAATTAGAGAGAGTATCAGGAGGTAAAAACAAGTAAGTCAAGTGCTCCAAAGAAGCAAAGAGAATAGGATTAGAGGAAAATCAACCCCTGGGTATTGCATTTAGTGTCTACCATAGTCCTTCAGATGGACAGGTTCCATGGCTGTAGACTATGACAAAGTTAGCAGGCAATTACAGAGGAATGGCAGGCAAGAAGGAGAGGGTTAAATAACAACAAGATAAAATAGCAACTCAGGACATAATATGAGAGAAGTTACTCTGATTCTTTCATTCTTAGGATGGAAAGAACTAGACAAATAAAATCTGTGAACTGGGAAAGTGTGTATAGAAATGTTATTATTGAAAATGAAGTTAGAAGTGTCTTCCTTTAGGCCCAGAGAGAATGGATTTGGAAGGCTATGAAGGGAGCTGATGTTGGTTAGTCTCATATTTGCCTCAAAGAAAATAAGAGTTGAGGGTTTAAATGATATGTGGGAGGTGGAAGGAGGTGATAAAGCTTAATGAGAAGAGAGGAAATAAGAATTTTTAAGACTAAATAGGGAGCTCTAGAGAACTGGACAATGGCTCAAGATGACGGAAGGAAAATTGATGCCTTTGAGTTGGTGCTGGAGAAGAGTACAGAACATACCATGAATTGCCAAGAGAACGAACAGGTCTGTCCTGGAGAGGGTGAAACCAAGCTGCAACTTGGAAGCAAGAATTTTGAATGTCTGTCTGCCACACTTTAGACATGTTGCCAGGAATAAACAATTCCTTGGAGAAATGTATCATGCTTGGGATGATGGCGAGACAGCACAAGAAAGGAAAACTCTGAATGAGATGTGTTAACATAGTAACTGGGGTCATTGGGGCAGATGTGTCCGAGACATTGAGATTGGCTCGAAAGCTTAATGCTCAGAGCTATTGGGCATTGAGTCACTATGAGTCACAAGTGACTCAATGGCACATACAACCACAGTGACTTAGTAGTAAGATGTTGTGCTGCTACCTCAAAGGCAGGGGGTTCGAACCCACCAGTTGCTCTATACTAGAAACATGGGCAGTCTCCTCTTGTGTGATTTACTGCCTCTGAAAACACCATCAAGTATCATCTCTGAGTTGGTTCTAACTTGGAAATACACTCGGAAGTACATCACAATGACAAGACGAAATAATGGCGATGGAAATCCTACTCCTTTGGTTATGTAAACATTCCCCTGTGAACCTTCATTTTCTAAGACAGTGTCTAAAGGTGATTTATCAGCTGTCTTTTTTCAAATCAGGGAACGGATGGCTGAGGAGTCCAAAATGGAAGCTGAATTACATGCTGAACGCATAGAAGCTCTAAGAAAGCAGTTTCAAACTGAGAGAGAATCTGCAAAGAAAGCAGCACAACGGGAAACAGCTGAGGTATGAAGTTGAGTGACACAGAGGGCTCTCTCAAGGTCATGTTCCTAGAACCAGCTAAGAGAAAGGCTGAGGTGGTTCTGACTTCTCCAGCCCCATTGACCAGCAAGTCAGATGTGATTGACTTTATATGTGATTTATAAAATGACATACACGAAAATAGTTTCTGGTCTACAAGTTCCCTGTTTAAGATGAGAGTTTTTCAGCCTATAGTGGTAACCAAATGTGGGTAAAGAAATAGATTGACGTGTGATTGAGACATATCAGACCACCTGTCTCCTTAATCCATTCAATACTCATTTACCTTCTCCTGAGAGACCACAGGGAGTTACATTGCAAGCCCAAAGGCCATGCCTCTGGCACTTTGAAACCATCAGAGGATTCAGTGAGAGAAAGATGGATGCTCTCCTTTTCCTGAGATTTACAGCCTCATAAACCTACTAAAGGGTCAGCTATGAGTCTATTCCAGCTCAGAGACAGTGAGTTGAGAGAGCAGACGTAAAAGCAGGAGAGAAGGTCCGTGCCCCGGTGTGTGTGAATTGAACTCCTATTTAGTTGGGATCCCCGATTTGGACATGAGAGGGGCAGGGGGGGGGGGGGGGTGCAGAAGAGAAACTTTCTTGGCTAGTGAGAAGCTATAGACAATTTTTAAAGAATTTAAAGAAATTTGAAAATTCAAGAAAATTCACTATGGACTGGCTGAGTGAAAGGTTAGGAGAAAGGATTACAGATGATAGGATAACTCACACAATAAAATGAACATAGGTCAATTACAGAAGTGAAGATATGTAAGCAGATGAGAAGCCAGCCAGTCAGCTGTCTCATGTCCGCTGCAGCTGTTGTTCCCTTCTGACTGGTGCAGGAATCTCTGGCCTGAAGGATGTGTGCTGTCTGCTCTGCCCTCTTTCCTTGCTTGTAGTGAGTGACATCATCATCATCTCTGCTACCGAATCTGCTCACTTTACACCTGAGTGGGGGGTGTGTGTGTGCATGTGTGCACTAACCAGCCCTGTCATGAGTCACCCATCCACCTGGTTTGCATACGCCCAAGCAGCCATCTACTGGAAATCAAACTAGTCAACTAGAAAAGCCATTTTGCCTGTAAAACAGCAGCCAAGAATGTGAACTGTTTGCCCAACCCAGGGATGCTCTCTGCCCCTTACTGTATGTTAGTTTACTAGATGTGTAATGACTTGAGTTTTGTATTTCAAGTTTCTGCCATCATTATATATAAATCATCACAGCTACTTTCCAGGTTTATTTGGAGGATTAAGTAGGATACTATATCTCATGTAATTTTCACAGTGTGTGGAACATGGGAAAATCCATTCCCATTGGGTTATTTCTGACTCCAAGTGATCCTTCAGGTTGGGGTAGAACTGCCCCAAAGGGTTTCAGAAGCTATAAATCTTTACAAGAACAGACTGACTCATCTTCCTCCCTCAGAGGGGCTAGTGGTTTGAACTGCCAAATTTTCCGTTGGGCCGTAGTATAGTAAGAACAGAGTAAATGGCAGTTGTTAGGATGTGCCCACATTTAGGCAAAGCTGTGATTGAGGAAACAGTGTGGTTGCACAGTGATAAATGGCTAAACTTGTAATGTATAGTTAGGATTTGAAAGAAGGAATTAGTAGAGAGAAAGAAGGTACAAATAGCCTTAACTTGACCTTTTAATATGTTAAACACTTCCAGTAATAGAATATATCACCTTTCAGTGTGTCAGAGATGATGTGGATGGCATAGTATATGAAAGGGTTCAAATCTGTTGTTCATAGGGTCGCTATGAGTTAAAACGAACTCAACAGCTCTTAACAATACCTTCTATAGGGAGCTTGGTGGCATAGTACATCAGAAGTTAAACTGCTAAGCCAAAGCCCAAGGCCTCCCTGATACTCAAATCCACTAGTGGCTCCAAGGGGAGAAAGACGGACAGTCTCTTCTTAGGCCATTTGCAGCCTCAGAAACCCAGTGGAGGCTCAGCAATGAGTCCGTTCCATCACACAGCATTGAGTATCACTCCTATAGGGAGCTCTCATGCCTACACCATAGGGGATTGATGCTAGCCAAAAGACTAGGTCTTTGGAGATGCAAATTCCCTAGTTGCTCCTCAGAAGGAAAATGAGAAGTCTTCTCCCTTATGACTTACAGTCTCGGGAACCTGATGGAGGGTTGTTGAGGGCTGAAACAAACCTGTGGCTGACTCTGAGAAGAATGGGAATCCCAGAACATTCCATTGTGCTTATGTGAAACCTATACTTGGACCAAGAGGCAGTCGTCAGAACAGAGCAAGGAGACACTGTTGTTGTTGTTGGTGTTGTTGTTGTTATGTGCCGTCAAGTCGTTTGCGACTCATAGCAACCCTATGTACAACAGCCCTAAACCCTGCTCTATCCTGTGCCAAACTCATTGCCTCTGACACACCCATCCTGATT
>NW_006399751.1:15578896-15597201 GCF_000299155.1 Elephantulus edwardii | reverse complement strand
TCTGCCTTCGTCACCATAGGCTCTGGCTCAAATGCTATTTCATTAGATCCTTCTGTATATCTGCCAATTCTACATGGTTCAAAATTGGGAAGGGGTTCCTCCAGGGATGTATTCTGTCTCCATACCTTTTCAATCTGTATGCAGAACAGATCATCCAGAAAGATGGGTTGTACAAGGAGTAATGTGACATCAGGATTGGTGGAAGAGTCATCAACAACCTGCATTATGCAGATCACTCAACCCTGCTTGCTGAAACTAAGGAGGACCTGAAGTGCTTGGCAGTGTCAGTATAGATGGTGAAGAGATGTTAATAGTTTTAGTTTGCTTTGGTTCCACAATCAACACTCTTGGTAACAGCAGCCAGGAAATCAAGAGACGAATTGCATTTGGAAAGTCAGCTGTGAGGGACCTCTCCAGAGTAGTAAAGAGCAACAGTGTCAGGCTGGAGACTAAGGTGCACCTGATCTGGGCTATAGTTTTCACAGTTGCATGCTGTGCATCAGAGAGCTGGACAGTGGCTAGGCATTATAGAAAGAGAATTGATGCCTTTGAGCTGTGGTGCTGGAGAAGAGTGTTGAATATATCATGGCCTGCTAGGAGAACAAACAGGTTTGTCCTGGAGAGGATGAAGCTGGGCTGCTCTTTGGAGTCAAAGATTCTGAAGCTTTATCTGACATACTTGGGCATGTTGTAAGGAGGACCAGTCCTTGGAGAGGGACATAATGGTTGGGAGAGCAGAGGGACAGCACAGGAGAGGAAGACCCTCTATGAGATGGATCGATTCAGTGATTGGGGTAGTGGGAGTAGGTGTGTCAGAGACAGTGAGATTGGCACAGGACAGAGCAGGGTTTAGGGCTGTTGTACGTAGGGTCACTATGAGTTGCAAGTGACTCAACAACACATAAAAACATCCCTTTTATGGTTGGAATTGATTCAACAGTAATAGGAATGAAAACATGAGATGTTGTTGCTGTTGTTATGTACCATCGAGTCATTTGCAACTCATTGCGACCCTGTGTACAAGAGCCCTAACCACCGTTCTATCCTGTGCCAACCTCGCTGTCTCAAACACATTCATTTCCACCACTCCACTCACAGAATCGATCCATCTCATCGAGGGTCTTCCTCTCCTGTGCCGTCCCTCCACTCTCCCAAACATGGTGTCCCTCTCCAAGGACCAGTCTCTCCTTGCAACATGCCCCAAAGTATGTCAGACGAAACTTCAGAATCCTTGACTCCAGGGAACATTCTGGCTTCACCCTCTCCAGGACAAACCTGTTTGTTTTCCTAGCAGTCCATGGTATATTCAACACTTCTCCAGCACCACAACTCAAAGGCATCAATTCTCTTTCTATCATCCCTATTCACTGTCCAACTCTCCAATGCATAGCACATAATTGCAAAGACTATAGCCTAGATCAGCTGTACTTTAGTCTCCAGCCTGACGTCGTTGCTCTTCGGTACTCTTGAGAGGTCCCTCACAGCTGACTTTGCCAATGCAATTCATCTCCTGATTTCCTGGCTGCTATTACAAAGAGTGTTGACTGTGGAGCAAAGCAAACAAAAACTGTTAACTGTCTCAATCTCTTCACCATTCATACTGATGCTGCCAATTGGCAGAGTGGTGAGAATCTTTGTTTTCTTTTTTTTTTCTTTTTTTTTATTTTTAAAAAAGGGTGATGTGTTTATTTGGATATGCTACAGATACTGAAAGTTTCCTCTACTTAGTGTTGTAACATGTCTGATGGAAATTAACCTTAGATAGTGTAGATTATCGTCGTCATGTGCCATCCAGTCAACTGTGACTCACTACACTATGAACAATGGATCTGAGCCCTCCCCTGTCCTGTGCCATCTTTACCATCTCGGGCACATTAAAACCCATTGTTGTAGTAATTGTGTCAATCGTCCTGTTGAGAGTCTTCTTCTCTTTTACTGACCCCCGACTTTTCCAACTATGATACCCTTCTCCAAGGACTGGCCCCTCCTAACAGTTTGTCTAAAGTTTATGAGGCAGTTTCACCATCCTTGCTTCCAGAAATACAAACCTGCCTTCAGCCAGTTCTTGCTTGAATATGCTAAATGAAGAGAAGATTTTCCCAAAAGAAATGTATTCTTGTTGATAGCACTGGACATGGACTTGTGTAGAGATCGTGGGAACTAGAGTTTAATCCTGAGCTCTATTCAGCACAATCTGAATCAGGAAGTTTGCATTTGAAAGGACATAGAGACCAAGTCCAGACTGCAGAGGGAAGAAGGGATTTGAAAGAAAGATCAGCAAGGAGGGAAAAATACTGCCTGAGTTTGGAGGGAGTGGTTTGTCTCTTGGTCCACTGAGGCAAGAATCTTTGTTTTCTTGATGTTGAGTTTCAATTCATATTGAAGACTGCAATCCTTGACCTTCTGCAGCAAGTGCTTCAGGTCCTCCTCAGTTTCAGTGAGCAGGGTTGTGTCATCTGCATAACGTAGGTTGTTGGTGATTCTTCCACCAATCCTGATGCCACATTCCTCCTTGTACAGCCCAGCATCTCAGCATCTCGGATGATCTGTTCTGCATACAGATTGAAAAGGTATGGAGACAAAATACATCCCTGATGAACCCCTTTCTTGATTTGAACCATCTAGTGTCTCCCTGCTCTGTTGTGATGACTGCCTCTTGGTCCAAGTATAGGTTTCGCATTAGCACAATCAAATGTTTGAAAGTGTTATATTGGCTAGCTCCCAAATTTCTTATACATTGTGTTTCATACAATCATTCCCATGCATTATGTTTAATAAACTCAGTCACCATTGGACTTTGCCCATCATTTCCCAGTCTTTTCAGGTTCCCACTGGATCCTTTTCATTTCTTTCACCTCCTCTTGCCACCCACCAAACTGTACAACCTTGTCGTTAACTGCCTTTTCTTCACCAAATTTAAGGAGTTCTGACTTAAGGGCACATGGAGGAGAGGAGTGGTTCTGAAGAAATCACTGTGTCTTCACTAGAGAATTTTATTAAAATCCCTAAAGACAGAATGCAGTATAAAAGTACATGCTGTGATAGTAAAAAATTAGTATTTCTATAAACTACATCAATCACTCTGCAGGAGAAAGATGGGCAGCTATGATGAGTTGGTTCTGACTGTACAGCCATCGCTGACTTAGGACCATGTAACTTATTGTGAATTCTCCAGACATTAGGTTGCATGGATCAAGAAAGGAGAGGATTATGGCATGATGATTATTAGTGTATTCCAGCCTCTATATTTATTCTATACATTATTTTACTATATATCATATTTAACAAGCTTGTTGTTCAGTGCTGTCAATTTAAGTATTATTCAGCAACCCTATGATCTGAACCCTGTCCTATCCTGTGCCATCCTCATCATCTCTGGCATACTTGAGCCTATTGTTTGTAGTCATCATGTCAATACATTTTGTTAAAGATCTTCCACCTTTTCTCTGACCCTCCACCTTCGTAAGCATGATGTCTCTTTCCAAGGAATAGCCTCTCCTACAAACATGCTCAAAATATGTGAAACAGCCATCTTTGCCTCCAAGTAGCACCCTGGCTGCACTTTTTTCAAGGCATGTGTTTGTCTTTTGTCCATCCATGCGATATTCACCTCTTTTCTCCAATAACACAGCTCAAAAGCATCAATTCTTCTCTCATCCTTATTCGTTGTCCAACTCTCAGATGCATATCAATTGAAAAGGCCATCACCTGAATAGGGCACACATTAGTCTTTAAACTACCATCATTGCTCATCAGTAATTTGGAGGGGTCCCTGACTGCAGGCTTTCCATTTTCGGTGTGTCTCCTGATCACTTGACTATCGGTACCCAGGGTGTTGATTGTGGGTCCAAGTAAGGTAAACTCTTACTTAGTTAATAGTTTAATCTTTTCTCCATCAATCTTGATGTTGCCTCTTGGTGCAGTGCTGAGAATTTTTTGTTTTCTTGATGCTGAGGTATAATCCACATTGAAGACTATAGTCTTTGATCTTCTGCAACAAACATTTCAAGTTCTCTTTCTTTTCAGCAAGTTTGTGTCATCTGCATAACACGGGTTCTTGAGTTTCTTCTGATTCTAATGTCTCAGTCTTCATTATATCATAGAGTTCATCTTCTTGAATGATTTTCTCAGCATACCGATTGAATAGATATGGAGAAAAGATACAGTACTGATTCACACCTTCCCAAATTTTAAACTATGCATTATTCCTTTGCTTTATTCTGATAAAAGCTTCTTGTTCTAGGTTTCATATGAGCATAGTTAAGTACTCTGGGATTCCCATTCTTTTCAATGTTAGCCATAATTTTTTTATGATCCACACAATCAAATGCATAGTCATAGTCAATAAAACACAAATAAACATTCTTCTGGTATTCACTGTTTTCATCCAGGATCCATCTGATATCCATTGTGCCATGGCCTCTTCTAAATCCCACTTGAACTTCTGGTGGTTCTCTGTCAATGTAGTGTTCTTGCCATTTTTAGATAATCTTCAGCAATATTTTGCTTGCATGGGATACTAATGATACTGTTTGATAACCTCCACATTCTGTTGGATTACCTTTCTTGGGAATGAGAATAAATATGGGACTCTTCCAATCAGTTGATCAGGCAGCTATCTTCTAAATTTCCTAGCACAGACTCGTGAGCATGTCCACAGTTACATCTTTTAATTGAAACATGTCAGTTGGTAACGCATTAATTCCTGGGGCCTTCTTCTTTGCTAATACCTTCAGTGCTACTTGGAATGTCTTCCTTCATTACCATGGTTATTTGGCACTTTCTGAAATATTATTTTTAGTAAGGTAGGCTATTATTTATACTTTTAAGTTGAAAATCTTAAGACTTAAAAAGTAAATTTCCCAAAATAACTCAATTAATAAGTGGTATAATTGAGATTTGAACTTAGGCCTATTTTGCTCTAAAGCTATGAATTTAAAATTTTTTTTAAAGATTAGTATATATTTACTTTTTTATCTACTTCAAGAAAAATTTTCTCCTTATGTGTTAAAAATTCTGAATATCACTTGTATTTGTGCCATAAGTCTCCTTAAACAGAAGACTATTATTATTGCTTTTACTCTTTTTCCTTTTTTGTTCCATAGCTAAAGAAAGCTCTTGACGAAGCCAACTTCAGATCAGCTGAAGTGTCCCGGACCAACAGAGAGCTGCGACAAAAAATAACAGAGCTGGAGAAAACACTCAACAGTAACAAGGAGAAAATAAAAAGCCAAAAGGCCCAAATTAAGCACTACTTGTCAGCCAAGGCGACTAATACTCAGAACCTAGAGAGGATGAAGGTTGTGTCTGAAACCTTAGCTCTGCCCTCACTTCCCTTAGCATTCAGCAGTGAGACCGGCAGTTGTGGTCTCTGAAGAAGACAGTTTTCAGAAGCTGTGGCGTGTGTTGCTCTGGGAATTCTAGTTACAGCCGGGAAGTGAGTGGGTTGCCTTTGTAGGAACTCTCTTAATAAGTGAGAGAAAGTGATGTGGAACTGTTTCTCACTAGCTGCCAATGTATCCTCCCAGTTCTCATCTCTCCCTTCCACACTGATTGTCCTAGACTTTGCTCTGGAAGGTCTGTTAGCCAAATAGGAAGAACCCAACAGGAGTTGATAATTCTGGGTCTCATGGGATTCTGCCCAGCATCATCCAAATAAAAAGAACAAGCTAAAATGGATCTCTTTTATTGTGTTCTCTCCTTGTGTATTTTCAGCAAATAGAACAAGAATTGAGGCAGATGGAGCTAATTAAGGAACAGTATCAGAAAAAGAACTATGAACAGGTAGGTGACTTTTTAAGCCCTGTGTTTAACATTCACATGCATTGTCTCAAACTCATGCAGGCTCACCAAAAATACCCCCTCCTTGTGCCTTTCCAGTCACTGAGTATCCAGAAATTTGTATCTGAGATGACCAAACTGCAGAAGGAGATGCAGCTGTTGGCCAAGAGCCAGTTTGATGCCTCCACACGAAATAAACAGCAAGAGATCCGACTGGATACAGAGCGGAAGATAAGATATGAGCTCGAGAATCGGTGCCGGGTAAGGGTTTCTTAAAATCTACCTCGAAGACTGTTAGCAAATGGCTGCCCCCAAACCCAGCCTTAGAGTGCCTCAACTTCCTGTTGTGGTGTCTCAGAAGATGCCAGGAACCCTGGTGGCACGGTGGTTATGGTCCTCCTAACTGAAAGACCAAGCATTTCGAACCCACCGCCCACTCAGCAGGAGAAAGATGTGACAGTCGCCTTCCATAAAGATACACAGTGTTAGAATCCTTCCCCTGCCCTGTGGTGCTGCTATGAGTCAGAGTGGATGGCAGCAGGTTCTGGAATGTATCGAGTGTTCTTCATTTTCTATTTAATAAAGATTCTCATCTTCTAAAGAACTATCAGATATCACATATACAAAACAGCAATACTTCCTCTTTCTTACTTTGGACATGTAGCTAGGAGAGGCTATGCCTTGGAAAGGGATGTCGTGTGTGGAAAGATGGTCAGTGGAGAAGAGGAAGACCCCACCAAGCAGGGTTGCCATGGTGAATGCAGCAGTGGGCTCTGGTGTATCAGAGATGATGAGGACGGCACAGGACAGGGCAGGGTTTGGGTCAGGTCTTCATAGTGTTGCTGTGTATTGTTCCTGATAGCTCCTAAAAACAAGAAGTAAGGACTGTGGTGTTAAGAGGCTGCCTTGCAATTCCAAAGGCATATGATTCAAGTCCAACAGTTGCTCTCTGGGAGAAGGATGAGCTACTTCTTCCTGTGTGATTTACTGCTTCTTAAAACCCACTAGAGGATCAACTCTATAGTTAGAGACCTATGTCAGTTCTGATGTGACAGTATGTAACAAGAGGAAAGATTTCAGGAGCTCTAGTGACCTAATCAGGGAGCTCTGGTGACCTAGTCAGGGAGCTCTGGTGGCCTAGTCAGGGAGCTCTGGTGGCCTAGTGGCAAGAAGCTGTGCTGCATTCCCGAGGGCATGTGGTTAGAACCCAGCAACTGCTCTGCTCGAGAAGGATGGGTATTCTCCTCCTGTGTGATTAACTGCCTCTGAGAACCTGCTAGAGGGTCAGCGATGGGTCAGTTCCAACTCGACGGTGAACAATAACAGTGAAGAGGGGGCTGTGCTGCTTTGCCAGAGGCCACACCTCTCTGGTGGTTGAAATCCACCAGCAACTACTAGGAAGAAAGATGGAAAATCCCCAAAAGCCCAATGAATGGTCAACAGCAATGAGTTCCGAAATAAAAGTTGAGCTGAATTTTGTAGTCTTTTAAGAACTTTATGCACACTTAGTTCTTCCCAATTGTGAGATACGCTGTGCTGTTATAGGACTGTGTGCCATTACCAACCTAATTTTAAAATGTCACTTTTGAAAGGGGCATAAAAAGATCACTGATCTCCTGTTTCCAAGCTGGCATTGTTTGCTATAAAAGGTATTTCTCCAATCCTGAAAAGAATCACTTTTCCTCTGTTGTTGTTATTAACTGTTGTCAAGTCAGAACCAATGCATAGCTGACCATCCAGTGGGTTTTCAGAAGCAGTAAATCACATGTGAAGAGATGGCCCATCTTTCTCTCATGGAGCAACTGGTAGATTCAAACCATGTGCCTTTGTGTTGGTAGTACAACTCCTTAACCCCTAAGCCACCAGAGCTCAGTAAAATCCATACGTCGAATTCTGTAATTACATATAGATACACACATTGTTAAATTACGTGGAAATCAACAACTTTTTTATTTTGGTAGCATCTGAAGTTAATATCCCATCATACTTTGATATTTGGTCTCCCATATATTACTAAGTTAGTGTTTTGTGTTCCATAGCGTATAGATTGAAGATTTTTATTAATCTCAGCATTATATTTTCAGGAATTAGAAGAAACTGTCAGACATCTGAGGAGATGTAAAGAAGCAACAGAGAATAAACTGAAAGAAGCCAGTGTGGAGTCAGAACAGGTGAGCTGGACCCACTGACCGAAAGACACGGCCACCCTGAAGCCAGCGTGAACTCCTTTCTTAACACAGTTGTCAGGAGTATAGAGGGGAAGAGCTAATACCTTACTAAATACAGTCTTTAATGTTGTTATTATACACCACTGAGTGGAACCAACCCAAAGGTGGCCCTCCAGCAGGTTTTCAGAGACAGTCAATCATACAGAGGGAGATTACCCATCCTTCTTCCAGGGAGCAGCTCGTAAAATGGAATTTTATTTTAAAGCTCCATGCCCTCATGATAGAGACTATTGTTGTTATACTGGCAAGTCAGAATCAGCCCATCCCTGGGTTTTCAGAGGCTGTACATCACACAGGAGGAGATTGCCTATTTTTCTCCCCTACAGCAGCTGGTGGATTTGAACTGTGTGCTTTTAGGTTGGCAGCGCAGCTACTTAACCCTAGGCCACTAGAGCTCCCTGATTTATAATGTTATTGTTGCTGTTGTTGTGTACCTTTGAGTTGGAACCAACCCATAACTCACCTTCCATCCAGTTTTTAGAGGCAGTATATCACATGGGAACAAACTGCCCATCTTTCTCCTGTGGGGCAACCGGTAGATTCAAACCACATACCTTTATGTTGATAGAGCAGCAATTCCTTACCACTAAGCCACCAGAACTCTCTTGATAGTTAATAGAGTGCTAAAAATATTTTCTAACGCTAAAGTCCAAGCCCCTATCACTTTATGTCAGTATGAAAGCTCATGATGTGTGTGGATTTTAATGCACCAAGAGCTAAAAGTATATTTAATCTATTGACTTGCTGCCTGTGTCTTTATATGTTAAATCAGCCTTTGGGGGGGAGGTAAATATTAAAATTCTAAATTTTTCTAACAAGAAAAGATCTTTGACATCACTAATCTACCATTACTGCCTGTCGTTTCTAAGATCAGAAAATTGGAGTTCTAGAGCTTAAGGCATCTCAATGACCATGCTACAGTTGATGATTTGTTACTTCTGTAGCCACTAATTAAGTATAATCTAATAGAGTTCTCAGAATGGTTCTAAGAACATGGGCTCTGACTAGACTGTTTGAATGTCAAGTGACACAATCTGTGTACTATTAGGAAATTTACATCTGTGTTCTTCCACATACCAATTACTGTGTCCCTAAAAATTAGTAAGTTAATACATAAAACAAAATAAAAACAGACTTAGTGCCATCAGTTCAGACTTGTTGAGGCACACCATTGTGCTGTTCTGATAGCCCAGAGAAGTTTCAGTAAACATTAAGTCCCTTCTCAGTCACCACACCATAGAAGACATGATATACAATGCTATGTTTAGTATCTTCCCCTCCAGCCTTAGTAAAGAATGCTGGAGAAAGGGGAGTTTGAGTTTTCATTTTGTTTAGAGATGGAAATCAGGACACACAAAGAGACATGGGAAAAAGCTTTTGCTAAATAACACTAGTAAGGATAGGTTTGTTCCTGTCTCAATATATTACACTCATGATCTGACTAAGGAGCTCTGATGGCCTAGTGGTAAGAAACTGCCCTACAATCCCAAAGGCACGTGGTTCAAATCCACCAGCTCTTCTGTGGGATAAGGTTGGGCAGTCGCCTCGCGTGCAATTTACTGGCTCTGAAAACCTACTGGAGAGGGTCAGCTATGGGGTCTGACTTGACAGTACACAACAACAGTGATTTGACTCAGGGATTTCCTTGGGATTTCCACTGCTAACAGAAGGCCCTGCCTCTCTAGAGGTTCAAATCTACCAGTGGCCCCAAAAAAGGTAAGCTACTTAGATAATTGCCATCTTAAGTAATTTTAGGTTTAGTTTTCTAAAATTTTTTAAGAGCTGCTTTGAGGTTATTTTATTTATGAAAGTTTTATGAAAAATCTGTTAGCTCTACTTTTGAAACACCAAATACCTGAAAAATAATATCAGATACATACAGGTACTTAAAAAGACTTAATTTGTCAAGTAATTCAATACTGATTCCAGACATACTTCAAATGCAAATTATTAGCCTAGCTATTTTCAGATCCTGAACCAAGACCATTTGAAAGAGTGGGATTTAGGGGTGAAAGTGTAAAACCTATAGTTTGTAAAGGAAAGAAATAAAACTTACATCAGCCAGTACAGTTTTTTAATAGTATAATTCATCATTTTACCCAAGGGAAAAAAATCTATCCTTTACAGTTTAGGAACTTCAGGGAAATATTTAGTCATGGGAAAGAGATTTCACAAATTACGACTTGAGCTACTACCTTATTGAGAGCTTCATGTCCACACTTTCATTCTTGTTTTTTCCCTCTAGGTTCTCTCTTACCTTAATTTACAAAACCATGAAGTTACTCTCTCACAAACAGGAACTATAGGTTCCAAAAGTCTTGTAATCAGAAGTTAGATATTAACTATCCAAGTTAAGCATCTCTCAAACTGATACACAAAAAAACTTACTGCTGTTGCATTGTCCTAACTTTTCATAATCGCATTTATATGTTCAGATAACAGCCAACCTGGAAGAAGCCCACCGCTGGTTTAAGTGTAGGTTTGATGGTCTACAATTTGAGCTGACAAAAAACCGGCTGCAGAGGCTTCCACGCGATGACAGGTGGCAGGAAGAGGTGAGTTATGAAGACATGCTGCCTTACACAACACTGTGTTTGTTTTTGCTTGATTTCTCATCATCGCAGTTCTCTCTTCATCCAGTTGCTCTCACTAATCTTCAGATTTGCTTAAACCATTAACAGGAAACCAGTGAACTAATTTTTTTAGTTTCACCTTTCCTAAATTGTTTCCATTAGAACCCCCCACCTTAATGAATAAATGGCATAGAGACAAATCAAGTCCTCAGCTCGACAGAGTTCATCTTAGGTAGCTGGGGGTAGATGTGTTTTCTTTCCAATAGGAGGACCTTATAAGGGAGGATGTCATGCCCAACCAGTCTGTACTACAGCGATGGGAGACCAAGAAGAATACAAAGTTCACACCTAAATTCCATTCTGAATCCGAGAGGAAGTGATGTCCTTGCCAGAGGAGCGTCTCCATATGTGACTACACCTCCAGGATTCCGTGAGCCCAGCAGTGCACGTTGGCCTGATGTTGCAGTTATGAAAATGTGAAGCCTCTGATGGGCTGAAGATTGTGGACCTGAGTTTATCCTTGTACGTATACCCGTACAGAACCATTCTATCTTTTTTGTACCTTTCCCCTTTTTTCCACTCAATAAATTTATATTAATTTGTTGTATGGTAGGACATACTGTTGCATGATGTTTGGATATGTTTCTAAGTACATTATTATGAAAATGCAATTAATGAGACACTAAATAATACAGATATTTTGTATCAAGGAAATTTGCTAGTGTAACAGCCAATAGGTAATTCCTATGATCCTAGAGATATGAAATATGATCCTAGAGAATCAACTGGAAAATAGTAGAAGATTTTCACTGTCGTAAATACTCTTCTATGCTGGATGATTATCAGTATGTTTTTAATAAGACTAGTATCTCTATCCTTAACTGAGACACTAGAGCTGATATTTACATTTTCCTGTATCATTTAAAAATAAGTTAATTGAGTACTGTTACCCAGACTGGCTACATATGAAGTGGCTAGCACGTTGCCTCGCTTAATTCGTGTTCAAGTATTAGTAGCTGCAAATGCCACTGTCAGGACCCACATCAACAGAGTGATTATGGAATTACACTGCTGACTGTTGGACTGGGAAACAGTAATGACCCCACCCGCTCAATACCTGAAATTAAAAAAACCAAGCTGGCTTTTTGTTTGCTACGGTGAAGGAAAGCTGTCTAATCAGGCCCAGTCGGCCTGAGCAAGCCAACTTTGCTCCTTTTACACAGGGCTTTTGAGAAGTGTGGAGTTTGGGAATCTGAAGATTTTCCAAAGGCTTTGTTAGTTGGGCAGGCCTGTGATTGGGACCCAGAGGCATATTTACTGACTTGAGTACATTTCTGTTTGTCTGGTTTTCAGGAACAAGTAACTATTACTGACTGGCAATCTTATGAAAACTTATTTTAGAGGAATACAAAAATATCTAGCACTCATTAGGGTCAAATTCACAATGTTTCACCCAATCCAAAATTATTGGGCATGCAAAGAAGCAGGAAAAAAAGACCTGGACTGAGAAATCAGCCAGAACTGACCCAGAATTAATAAAGAGGTTAGATTAGCGGACAAGGAGATAAAACTGTTATTACAAGTTTACTCAGTATATTTGGGAGTTCTGATGACCAAGGTCGTAGGGAGTTGCATTATTAACCCAAAAGCGGAACCTCTCTGGTTGCTTGGATCCAACAGCAATTCCCAGGGAGAAAGATAGGAAATCACCTCCTGTGTGGTTTGTAACCTTGAAAAGAAAAAAAAAAAAGAAAAAAAAAAAAACCTTGAAAAGGGTCAGTTGTTGGTTGATTCTAACTCCACAGCAATGACAGAAATTCTATATGTTCAAAGAATTTTATGCTAATGGATGTTACCATGAAAGAGAGACAGTAACCCGTAACTATTCTGTTTCCTAAACTCATAACCTCTAATGCACCGAAGTAGAGTTGATTCCAACTCCTAGCAAACCTCTGCTTTCAGAGGCTGAAAATCACAATGTAGGAAGCCTGCTCAGCTTTCCCTCGAGGAGTCACTGCTTTCCAGCTCCCAGAGACAGGGAACGTTTTGGTGACCAGCCTGCCAAGCTACGCATTATACCACCAGCACTCCTTACTCAGTTCACTAGCAGAAAAAAATCTGGAAGTCTCCTTTTGCAATTGAGCTACTTACTGTGATAACATCAGATTTAACCCAAAGATGCTCTTTGAGGACTATAATTGTCCAGAGACAAAGCTAATCTTTGCTTGCTGTTAAGACAACGGAAATAGTTCCTCTAAGATGTGCCATGCTGTTACCACTCCTAGAGTGTGTTCTAAACTTCTCATGTTTGTGCAGAAGTTGTTGTTGTTGTTGTGTACTGTCGAGTAGACCCACAGTGACCCTGTATATCACAGATCAAACCTTGCCCAATTCTGTGCCATTCTCACAGTCCTCTCTGCCTAAGCCTGTTACAGTCACTGTGTGAGTCCATCTCACTGAGGGTCTTTCTGTCTACTTTTCCAAGCATGGTATCTTTTTCCAAGAGCTGGCCCTTCCTGGTAACATGCCAAAGTATAGGAGACTAAGTCTTACTATCCTTGCCTCCAAAAAGCACTCTGACTGTACTTTGTCCAAAACAGATTTGTTTGTTCTTTTGGCACTCCGTGGTATTTTCAGGATTTGTCACCAAAACCAAGGTGTAAAGGCATCAGTCTGGGAAGAATCAATATGGACTCTTGTGGAGTTTGCTTCATTTAATCGTTGGAGCTTTTTGCCAATAGGAATTCTGATTCACACCTGCTATCATAGTCATTTCTTTAATGATTTCTTGAATCTAATTCACGTCTTCTAATATCACATCAGTTATAATCTGATCACATAAAGGAACTATCATGTATTCAAGTACATGAAGTTACATGCTAAAGCAAAAGTCATGCCTCTCTGGAATTCTGAATCCATCGGCAGCATCTCAGGAGAAAGACAGGCAAATCTCTTTCCATGCTGTTTATAGCCTCAGATCCTCAGTGAAGAGTCAACTGCGAGTAAGTTCTGACTTGAGGATAAATAGGTTTTGTGAGAGCATTTCATTCTAAACTAGATCTACCTATGAAAGCTATGCTGCTCTTGTCTGCTGTCAGTTTGGAACTGACCCTTAGCTGACCCTTCAGTGTGTTTTCAGAGAAAAATTCACAGAGGAAAAGGTTGCCCATCTTTTCCCCTAAAGAGCAGCTGGTAGGTATAACAGAAAAGAAGAGTATATTTCTAACAATGACCCTAAGTAGTAAGTTTAGTTTGAAGGAAATCCTAAGGAAAGGATTTAGAATTGTTAGAAGCTCTATGGCTGTCTCTCTTTCTCTCTGAGAGATCTTAATAGGTCAAAGAAAATGAAGGGTTTCTCCCCTTAAGCTTCTGTAATAACTTATACTCTCAAATTAATACTTATTCTTCATCAGATCATAAACATTTTTTACTTTAAGAGAGAAACAAAAATAAAGGGAAGTTATACTGAAATAAAATAGATAAACAGAAGATTTCAAAGGGCAGGTCGAGAAAACCAAGCAAAGTATTTTAGCAAAATGTACAAAGAACTAGTTATAAAACCAAAAGGGAAGCGCATGCTTGGCATTTCTCAAGTCAAAAGGACTTAAGAACAAATTCAAGCCTCAAGTTGCAAACCAGAAGAATTCCATGGGCAAAATGTTGAATGATGCAGGAAGCATGGAAAAAAACCTAGAAGGAATATACAGATCCACTGTACGAAAAATAACTGGTCAGCACTGAACCATTTCCAGAAGTAGTATATGATCTGAACCAATGGTAATGAGGGAAAAATTTCAGGCTGCACTGAAGACACTGGCAAAAAATAAAGCCCCTGGTGTTGATGGAATACGTGTAATTGACGGGATTAAAATGTTTCAACAAGCACATACATCCCTGGACGTACTAGGCTATGCCAAGGAATTTGGAAGACAGCTTCCTGGCCTACTGGAAGAGATCCATAATTATGCCTATTCCTTAAAAAGGTGATACAGGGAGCTCTGGTAGCTTAGTGGCAAGAAGCTGTGCTGCAATCCTGAAGGCCAGTGGTTCGAATCCACCAGATGCTCCACTGGAGAAGAAAAGGCAGTCTCCTTCTATGCCAGTTGTGTCTGATTTGACAGTACACAACAAGGAAAACAAAACAAAAATATGATCAATAAAAGGTATAAATTATAGGATAGTATTAATATAGCATAAAAGTAAAATCTACAGACTATTAATTAAAAAATGAAAAGTACATTCACAGGGAACCTTTTTTAAAAAAAAGTGTGTATTCCAGGATTGAATCCTTTCTACATAACTATTTAGTATTATGCTGAATTGGGCAAATAATTAAAGAAGCTGGGTAAGAATTAGCATTAGGATTAGAGGAAGACTCATCAACAACATGGATTATGTGTATGGCAGAACCTCGCTTGCAGAAAGTAAAAAAGATTTTAAGTATTTATTGCGGCATATCAAAGACTACAGCCTTCAAAATGGATTACATCTGAGTATCAAGAAACAGAAATCCTCTGGACCAATATGCAACATCATCATAGAGAAGAAAAAATTGACATTGTCAAGCATTTCATTTTACTTGGATCCACAGTCAACATCAATGGTAATGGCAGTCAAGAAATCAAAAGACATGTTACACTGGGAAAACCTGCCAAGGACCTTGCCAAAATGCTGAAAAGCAGTGATGTCCGGTTAAAGACAAAGGCACGACTGATCCAAGCCATGATCTTTTCAGTTACTTGCTAACCATCTGCAAGTTGGGCAGTGAATGAGAGTAGAAGAATCAGTGTCTTCGAATTGTGATGTTGTCTAAGAATACTGAGTATTTCATGGTCTGCAGAGAGAACACACAAGTCTGTCCGAACGAAAGTACAACCAGGGTGCTCCTTAAAAGTGTGAACGATGAAGCTCCGTCTCATATGCTCTGGGTATGTTAGTAGGAGGGGCCAGTCCTTGGAAAAGACATCATGCTGGGAAAGGGAAAAAAAGGAAGACACTCAACAAGATGGAGTAAAAGCACCAGTGGGCTCGAGTAAGTCAGAGATGGTGAGAAGGTCTGGAATAGGGCAAGGTCCAGCTCCGTCATTCATCGGGAGGCTGAGTCCTACTTCACTTGAGACCACGTAACAACATCATCATGAAGCAGTTTACATCCTTGTTGGGTTTTGTCAACTTAAAATTGTTAGTATGCTGTATCTGACGTTCCATAATAACACGGTAAATTAAGACATTACTGTCAGCAAGAGTGCCTTACTGGGAGCTTAGAGAAGAAGCAGGGAACCAAGGAGATGGTTTGGCGCCATGACTGTAACGATGTGTTCTGGCATGTTGGAGATTGTGAGGATGGCACAAGATAAGGTTCCGCTCTGTTGTTGATGGGGTCACTATGAGTGGTAGTCAGCTCGATGGCATATGGCGACAGCAGCAGTATCACCCTTCGAGGCATCACTAAACACATTTTTGGATCATTTTCCTTCCATTTCTTAGCCAATATTGGACAGGGTTCTTCCAGTTAGACTTTTCATTTGCATTATTTTCCTTTTGGTCTCATTTTATCTCAAGAACCGTAGGTTGTACTTATTCTAGTTGCTTATTCTAAAGCTTTCTGAAAATGCCTGGTCACATACTAGACTTTTTGGAGGAATAGCAATTTCACAAGTCAGTTTATTTTTTTCTTATTAAACTTCCTGGTTTGGATTTGAGGTCATTTACAAAAAGAGAGGATAAAATTTTTTTGTTTGAGCTATTCAGTCTACCCAGAATATTATTTGGAAGATCAAGGTGCTAATAAATTTGGCTGTAGTAATATCAGCATCTTTTAGGACTAGCATTTATTCTAATTACATGATCATTCTCATGTCATTGAGTAAAAGGACTGTGCCCTGGACTGCATTATGTCATCATGTGGTCTCTGCCTTGGACTTAAAAAATAGCTACTGTAAATCCTTATGTAGATGATCAGAAACAATATATAGTGTATAACAGAATAGACTGGAATATAGTCAATCCCCAAGTTATAAAAATAAAATTCATGCTGTGGTATATTCACACAATGGAATACTATGCTGCATTGAAAACCAAGGAACTCATGCAATATTATTCAAAATGGGTAAGCCTGGGGGACATTATACTGAGTGAAATATCTCAGTCGCAAAAGGACAAATATTGCATGGTGCTACTGTTGTAAAACGGGATTGATATCAGGGTTGGGTTAAGACTGAGAAAAACCGGATAAATACTGCACTGAAACAGATGAGGGAGTGAATAATTTAAAAGCGATGTATGATAGGGTGTTATGGTTATCACAAGAGTCAACAATTAAGGTTGCATAGTGGAATGTACTTGGGGCGGTGGGAGGGATGCGGGGGGATTGTGTACCAGGGAAGGAGTGTTTCTTTTACTTTTGAAAGAGAGGAGCGAACTGGGGGAGGGGGGCAGGCTGGGCAGGGAGAGAAGTGCAGCAATGAATGAATGGAAATCCAAAATCTCTGTAAATGCTCATTAAAATTATTTTTTAAAAATAAAATCAAATTCATGGGCAATCCATATTTGTCTTCTTATATAAACTTGCCTTCACTTTAAAACAAGTAAATCAAGCCCTATTTGCACAAATTCTTCATCACAATAAGCTTGACTTGGTGCTTGGACATCTTGGAGGAGATATAGTCAGTTACTCTTTAGAAATAGGATGGCAAGTCTTCATCTCAAATACTTTGGGCACACTATCAGGAAGGACCAGTCCCTAGAGAAGGACATCATACTTAGTAGAGAGACAGTAAAAAAGAGAAAGATTTTCAAGAAGGTGGGTGGACAGAGTATCTGCAACAGTAACTTAAACAACAATGATTGTGATGAAGGCATAAGACTGGGCTGTTGTTCCCTTTGTGAGTGAGTTTACAGTGCATCAAAATAGACTCAGCAGCACTTAACAACAACAACAAATAGTAGCTGAATAGCCACACTTCCTAATATTTCTTCCACAAACAATACAAAATAAGAGTAAATTCCACACAAACACACACCTTCAGTGTAACTTGAAGGCAGAGAATGCAACTTTTTAAAAGAACTGTATATGAAAAGACAAATCATCAGTTGCGATGTGCATTTTCTGATACTTCTTCTCTACCTAACCCTACCTTGCCATAGACCTTGTATCGGTGGTAGATCAAGAAGGGTGGAAAAATGACGCCACTTAACGAGTAAGATTGATCTCAAACTCCTACTACTAAGTCTCTGGGTGTCCTCAGTCTGGAAACAAGAAACTGTTCAGGCAAGACCTGCAGGAAAGGGAAGCATATTGCTACTGGTAGAGGGGGGAAAAGGCTGGACTGTGAAAGATAACAAAAATATTTTTTAAAGCAAACTCTATAGCACAACAAGGAAAAAAAATTAAAGTACTCATCAGTTTTTCTACTGCCAAAAAAAAAAAATTCTTAAAAAATTTAACCCAAACCAAAAAGAACTTCAAAAACTCTTGCAGAGTACTTGGACTTTGCTGTACTGACAGAAGAGGGCGCCACTAAACCAGAGATACTGCAGAGCCACCCAATACCTTAAATAGAACAAAAGAGGAAAATGTCTGTCCCTCTCTACAGTCACTGCAGAAAAGCAGGACACTTAGCAACAGAAACCCACAAGCCCCTAAAAAACAAAATCGCAAAGTAGAAGAAAGCAAAACTGACTCTGCTAGCAGACTTAAATGTGAAAACCACCAAGAATTTTT
>NW_006399751.1:15571006-15573150 GCF_000299155.1 Elephantulus edwardii | reverse complement strand
TGGCACAAGAAGGGAAGACCCTCTATGAGGTGGATTGATTCAGTGACTGGGGTAATCGGGATGGGTGTGTCAGAGGCAATGCGATTGGCACAGGATAGAGCAGGATTTAGGGCTGTTGTACATAGGGTCGCTATGAGTCGCAAACGACTTGATGGCACATAATGACAAGAGACCCTACAGAGTGCTGTAGAACTTCAGAGTTTTCAAAACTGTAATCAGACTACATCTTCCTCATGCGAAGCAGCTAGTGGATTCAAACTGCCGACCTCTCAGTAGCTGAGTGCCTAGCCACCGCACCATCAGAGTTTCAGACTCATTGTTAGGTGCCATCGAGTCATCTGCAACTCATAGCAACCCTACGTACAACAGCTTTGAATCCTGCCCTATCCTGAGCCAGTCCCACTGACTCCCAACACACCTACCCCCATTACCGTGTCAATGCATCTAACACAAGGTCTCCCTCTTTTGTGCTGTCCCTCCACCTTCCCAAACATGATGTCCTTCTCCAAGGACTGGTCCCTCCTGGCAACATGCCCAAAGTATGAGACTTCAAAATCCTTGCCCCCAGAGAGCAACTCGGTTTCATCCTCTCCCAGACAAACCTGTTTGTTTTCTTGGAAATCCACGTTCAATACTTTTCTCCGGCATAACTTGAAGTCATTGGTTCTTCTTTTGTCATCCTTAGTCATTGTCCAGCTCTCTGATGGCATAGAAATTGCAAAGACCATGGCCTGAATCAGGCACACCTGTTTTCAGACTGACATCATTGCTTGTTAGCACTCTGGAGAGGGCCCTAACAACAGGTTTCCTCAATGCAATTAAGTCTTTTGATTTCCTGACTACTGGTGCCAAGAGTGTTGATTGTGGGTCCAACAAGCTGTAATTGCTAAAAACCTGTCTCTTCTCCATCTATCATGGTGCAGCGAATTGGCCCAGTGGTGATAATCTGTGTCTTCTTGATGTTGAACTTCAATCCATATTGAAGACAACAGTCTGTGACCTTCTGCAAAAAATGCTTCAGGTTTCTACAGCAAGGTTGTGTCATTTGCACAATCTAAGTTGTTGACGAATCTTCCTCCAATGCTGATGCCACATTCCTCCTCATTAATGTCCAGCCTCCAGAATGATCTGTTCAACTAATTCATTGAAAAGACATGGAAAACAGGATGATGCACCCTTTTCCTAATTTTGAACCATGCAAGGTTTCCTTGCTTTATTCTGAAGAGTATAGGTTTCACATGAGCACAATCAAGTGAGGGATTCTCATTTTTCTCAAGGTTAGTCACAATTTGTTTTGACTCACTGATACTGGTATTTAATTTTCTGACATGTATATTTGCTATCCTCTTACATCTTCATCTAAGTTGTTGGCATAACTGTTGATTAGAATAACACATTTCCACCACAAGGTAAACAACCCAATTGCAAAATGGGCACAGGATATAAACAGACACTTCACCAAAGACATTTAGATGGCGAAGAAACACATGAAGAAATGTTCAAAATCCCTAGCTCTGAGAGATGCAAATGAAAACAACTATGAGATACCATCTCACCCCAGTAAGAATAGCAAAATTTAACAGAGCAGCAAGCAACAAATGTTGGTGAGGTTGTGGGGAGACTAGAACCTTTATTCACTGTTGGTGGGAGTGTAAAATGGAAGGCAGTATGGTGCTTTCTCAAAAAGTTGGAAACAGAAGTACCATTTGACCTAGCAATTCCACTACTGGGAATATACCCTAAAGAGACCATAACTGACATCCAAGCAGATATTTGCACACCCATATTTATTGCTACATTTTCCACAATAGCAAAGAGTTGGGAACAGCCTAAATGCCCATCAACAAATGAATGGATAGAGAAGCTGTGGTATATTCACACGATGGAGTATTATGCAGCACTAAAAAACAAAGAACTCATAAAATATTATACAACATGGGTGACCACAGAGGACATTACGCTGAATGAAATACCTCAATCACAAAATTTAACAGAACAACAAGCAACAAATGCTGGCGAGGTTGTGGAGAAACTGGAACCCTGATTCACTGCTGGTGGGAGTGTAAAATGGTGCAACCCCTGTGGAAAGCAGTATGGCGCTTTCTCAAAAAGTTGCAAATAGAGATACCATTTGACCCAGCAAT
>NW_006399751.1:15558475-15570906 GCF_000299155.1 Elephantulus edwardii | reverse complement strand
TGCTGTCTTGACTACCACGGCAGTGTAGTAGGATTTTAAGTCAGGGAGTGAGATGCCTCCTACCGTTTTTCTATTTTTAAGGAATGTAAAAGCAATTTCTTAAATGCCAGAAATAAAAGAAAAGGACAAAATTGTCTCAGAAATAAAGGCTAAATTACAAAGTGCTTTAAAGAGAATAAAAACAAGTGAGTAAAACAGTATAGTTCACACAAAATACCGTTTTAAACACAATGTATACCAACTTTGTAAGAAAACTAATATAAAATAAAAAATTTTTAAAAAATCATTGGAGGAAGAAAACCCAGAAATTGAGCATGACAAAAATAAAACAGTGAGAGAATGACAACATCAGAACGAGGACAGAAATCATAGAAATGCACGAGGAAAAGGAATGGAATGAAAGCCAAAGGGGTACTGTTGATGTTACTGGAACCCTGACAGAGGAAAACCTACACAAGAAATATTTAAAACCACCATCCAAGAACACTTTTCAGATACGTTGTTGTTGTTGTTGTTATGTGCCGTCTATGCACAATGGCTAATGGCTCCGAACCCTGCTCTACCCTGAACGAATCTCACTGTCTCTGATACACCTACCTTCATTATCCCAGTTATTGTGTCCATCTCATCTGGGATTGCAGATATTGGGGAGTAGCTTATATCTGCCCACAGTAAGGACTGGGTAACTGGGAGAAAGGACAATGACCTACTTTGAGGCGTATCCTGTTATAATTATTAATTTTTAAAAAAATTCTGAAAGTCTACTGACAAAAAGATCAAATAGCATCCAAAGGAAGATAGCCTGGCATCAGCTACTCGGAAATGAGCACAGTGAGCAAGGTGACAGTGGGGCAGCATGGTCGGCAGAACTCTAAGTGGCCCCAGGGTTTCTGGTCATCCTGGAAGACACCCCTGCAGAAAATATTGCTTCCATTTATTTCCTGAATTTAACAGTTCTTTTTATCCCTGTGATCTCTGTCCATCTCTTATGTTCTTCTTGTTTTCGTTACATGCCATCGATTCAGCTGTGACATAGAGTGGCCCTATGAACCACAGAGCTGAAACAGGCCCAGTCCTGTGTCGTCCTCACCGACTCTCATATACTTGAGCCCATTCTTAACAGTCACTGTGCCAATCCACCTCACTGAGGGGCAGCTCCTACACCGACTCTCTACCTTTCCAAGCTCCAAGGATTGGCTCATCCTAATTACATGCCCAAACTATATGAGGTGAAGCTTCTTTTCTTGGCCGCAGTTGCCCCAAGACATACTTGTTTGTTCCTTTGACAGTCCATGGGATAGTCAGTACTCTTCTGCAACATTATCATTCAAAGGAATTCATTCATCTTCTGTTATCCTTCATCTCTACAACTTTCAAATGCCTAACAAGTAATCACAAAGGCCATGTCTTGGATCAGGTGCATCCTGGTCTTTACAATGACATCTTTCCTCTTCAGCACTTTGGAGAAGTCTCTGACAGCAGACCTTCCCCAAAATGATCCTCTTTTGATTTCTTGACCTCTGCTGCCATGAGTGTTGGTTATAGATCAGAGTAAAAGGAAATCGTCGACCACTTCAGTCTTATCCTTATCTATCATGACGTTGCCTGTTGACCCAATGGTGAGGATTTTCGGTTTTTTGATGGTAAGATCTAGTCCGTATTGAGGGTTTGTCGTCTTTGATCTTCTGCAGCAAGAGCTTTAAGTCCTCCTCCCTTTCAGTGAGCAAGGTCGTGTCATCTGTATAATGTAGGTTGTTGATGAGTCTCCCTCCAATCCTGATGCCACATTCCTCATAGAGTTTGGTTTCTCATTTGATTTGTTCAGCATATAGATTGAATAGGTAAGTAGCCCTGATGCACACCCTGTTGTATCAATTACATGATCATCAGTTACCAATGTGCAAGTTTAAATTAAGCATGATGAAAAACTAAAATAAGTCCACCAGAACCAAAATATGGCCATAAGTCTACTGCACCTGAATTTTAAAACCATATCAAGAATAGGTTTAAGGAATTGGACACTAATAATTCAAGAGCAGATGAGTTGTGGAATGACATTAATAATCTTATCCACAAAGGAAACTAACTATACTACAAAGGCAGGGGAGAAAAAAAGACTGAAAATTTCACCAAAACTATGGAAAGCCAAACCAAAGAGAAAGGAAAAGAGGCCAAAATAAAATAGTTGAACAGAATATTTCAAAGCTTATCAAGAAGACAAAGCAAATTATTCTAATGAAATGTGTGCAAGGAGCTGGAGTCAGAAAATAAAAAGGGAAGAATTCACTCAATGTTTTGGGCTGAAAGAACTAAAAAACAAATTCAAGAAGGTCGGAGGTAGGCAGGGAGACACTGAGGCACACCTGCAATTAAAGGAATTAAAATGTGAAAAAAAAAAGAAAAGAAAAAAACAAATTCAAACCTTGAGTTGAAACACTAAAGGATGTTGTGGGCAAAATGTTGAGTCATCCAGAGAGGACAGAAGGAATACACCAAATCACTGTATCCAAAAGAATGGGTTGACACAGAATCATTTCAGGAAGCAGCATATGTCAAAGAGCCAATTGTGATTAAGGAAGAAGTTCAAGCTTGTGCTGAAGAAGCTTGAAGGCACTGGCACAATAAAAGGCCCTAGGAATTTGAGAAATACCACTTGATATGTTCCACTAAACAGATGCAGCCCTGGATGTGCTCACCAGGCTGTGCTAAAATATCTGGAAGACTGCTACCTCACCGACTGACTAGAAGAGATTAATATTTGTTCCCATTCCCCCCAAAAAAGGTAATCCAACAAAATATGAGGACTACAGAACAAGGTCAATATCATATGTTAGCAAAATCTTACTGAAGGTAATTTTAAAATGGCTAGAACAGTACATTGACACAGAAATGCTAGAAATTCAAGCTGGATTTAGAAAAAGCTGATGCACCAGGAGTATCGCTGCTGATGTCAGATGCATCTTGGTGGAAAGTAGAGAATATCACAAGAATGTCTGCCTGTGTTTTACTGACTATGCAAAGGCGTCTGACTGTGTGGATCACAACAAATTAAGGTAAACATTGAGAAAAATGGGAATCCTAGAACACTGGATTGTGCTTATATGAAACTTATACCGAGACCAAGAGCATTTGTCCAAACAACGCAAGGGAATATGGCATAGTTTAAAATCTTAATCTTATTATGCAGGAGCTGTGAAAATATTGAGTTTTATGGCCATAGTTAATTAGATTCTGTTTCACAATTGACTTTAAGAAAGGACGATTATCCTGACGTGGCTAATCTAATCACACACAACCTTTGAAAGCAGTTTCTGGTTCCTGGAGGTATTTGAAGCACTGGAATTAGACATACTATAACATTAAGGTAAAAGAGGACTCCAGGAGCTGATAGTTAATAAAGAAATGGCAACCTTGGTACTAAAACTACAAGCAATTGAATTCTGCAAACAGTGGAAGCAAACTTAGAAGTGGATTCTTTTCCAGAGCTTCTAGAAAGGAGACTGCCAACACAAAGGCTGGTGGTTCAAATGCAGCCACTGCTTCACAGAAGAAAAATATGTAGTCTCCTCTCATGCAGTTTACAACCACTGCACATCCTCTAGGGAGTTAGCTATGAATCCACTCTGACTCAGCAGCACATAACAAAAACAGCAAAATTAAACTCACCACCACGGAGTTGATTTTTTTACTCAGAGACCTTATAGGACAGAATATAACTGCCACAGCGTTTCTAAAACTGTAACTCTTTCTGTAAGCAGACTGCCTCATCGTCTCCCATGGTGCGGCTTGTGGGTTTGAACTGCTGAGTTTTTGATTAGCTGTCAACTTCTTTGACCACTGTAGCTTGGGGCTGCTAGTTATCCTCATAGTTGCTCAGAAACCTCCCACAAAACTGCGACAGATTTTAACATCCACTAAAGTTAAATATACTCAAGAAAATAGTGATTGGAAGCTACTTTCTTAACATAATCACATTGTGGCTCTGTTCCATCAAGTTGGAGCTGACTCTTAGCTGACCGTCCAGCAGGTTTTCAGAGGCAGTTTAATCACATGGGAGGAAATGGCCCATCTTTCTGTCACAGAGCAGCTGGTGGATTTAAACCATGTGCCTTTAGGATGGTAGCACAGCCCCTAGTACCACTCGGCCACCAGAGTGTCCATGTAGTTGTTTGTGTTGTTAACTCTAACACACAGGGATCCTCTGCATCAAAACCTTGCTTGATCCTCGCAGTACAGACCTCGACATTTCAGACAGAGTGTACATCTGAAAGGGGGGGGACCCACAGAAGTACTGGCCATGAGCAGACCATTTGTTATCCTGTGGAGAGAAAGACATTTCTAAGAATGACACCAAACCCGAGGGGTGAGGGGGTTTAAAGATACTGAGAAGGGGAAAAGTAATCCTATACTTTATAAATAAAACTAAGGAGCTGTGATGCATTACATGTTTGGATTGTTCAGAATGGCTTTTCTAGTAATTTATTTTTTACTTCTTGCACATGACAGTAAAATTATGCTAATAATATGAATGAGGTAAAAAGCACCTTTTGGGCGGGAACATGCAAACAAAACGTGTCGTCTATTAATGAGGAGATTGATCACTCTTGCCATCCTTCCAGGCTTAAAATGTAACAGATTTGAGGAGGGAGAGTGAGAAAAGAGAGAAGCAGGGAGTGCCAGGGATTCCTGTGTGAGACGGACTGGGACCTACCTTACAGTAGTTGCTGCAGCACCAGAGAATCAGAGGCCCACGTGATAGAGGAGAGGCAGAGACCCACATCAAAGGCCCCTATGATAAAGAACTTAATTGGAATTACCAGCCCATGGAGTTAGAGCCGAGAGCCTTCAACCACGCTTACTAGAGGCCTGGGGAACCTCCATAGTTGGTAGGACTAAAGCAGCTGTGTAACACTAGCCCAAATCCAAGAGACAAGATTAGAAGGCGTGCAAGCTTGTCTGAGGAACTGTTCTAAGAATTGTATCCTAACAGTTTCCAACTTGAATTATAATCTGATAACCTCCCTAAAAATCCCTATAATCATTAATATTGTCCGTTGAGTTCTGTGTGGCCATTGCAATGGATTAGCAGACCCAGTAGCAGAGCATTGAGAGTCATGGGAGAAAAGTAGGTATTAGAATTGATAGAAGGAGGTTCCAGAGCATGGGGAATGTCTGACCTGATGGCAATCAATTTTGTGCTGTTGATGTTGTGGATGGGGACTCCACCCCTTTGTAGAGTCAAATGACACTGCCTCCACCGAGACTAGACTGTTCGAAAGGAAGCAAACCATCACATGAGTTCCACGGAGATTACCATTTTTTATCTCCTCTTCCTATTTTTGTCCCACATTTGTGTCTAACTTGGGCAACAGAAGAACAAGGTTTCTCTCTAGACTGGAAGGATCTACAGGTATCCACTGACTCATCTGAGAGACCGTTTCACTCTGGAATCACAAAAAACACATAAGGCCTTGGTGTCAGATTTTGTTGTTGTTAATATTGTGAGCTGTTGTGTTGGAATCGACTCAGAGCTAACCCTCCCACACTTTGTCAGAGCTTATAAATCACACATGCATTTTTCTCTCGTGGAACAGCTGCCTCCTGCCTTTAGTTTGACAGCACAACTCCCTACTGCTCAGCCACAGTTGTTATTACATCCTGTTGACCGGGAACCTGTTCGTAGCTGACTCTCCAGCATGTTTTCAGAGGGAGCAGATTGCCCATCTCTCCCTCTCCAAGCTGCTGGTGGATTTGAACTCTGTGCCTTTGAATTGGCAACGCAGCTCCTTACCACTCAAGTACAAGAGCTCCCTGGTGTCAGATTAACAATCACTAATACCGCAGGTTTCATTGTTTTAAATCTTCCTGAAAAAACCAGTGTGTGTCAGGAACAGCTAATTGGTAATGACAGAAGCCCCTCACTAGTGCTTGAAATGTCCCTCGTCTTAAGGCAGAAAGTGCTCTGCTCCTTCCCAATTCACGGCTTCTCCCTTTCTGGGATTTCTGCATACTGCTCGGTTACTCTTAGCATAAGGTTGGTGATTTCAATATCACTTCTGACAAGCTGCCTACAATATCATGAAACTCATAGATGTCTCTGGTTCTCAGAAGTTGATGAATAAAGGCAGAAATTACTTTAATTCAATGCTTACTAGAACTGACATGTTCCTTGAAGAACAGCAGAAATTACACTTCTCAAGGGTGTAGAATCTGTGCTGTTTAGTACAGAAGCCTATATGGGTATTTGAATTTTAATACAAATTAAAGTGTCGGTCATAGTGGCAACAGTGTCTCTAACCACATGTCACTACCTAGAGAATTGGACTACACAGAGTCAAATATTCAACAGAGAGTATCTTTATTGTCACAGAAACTTCTATTGGATGGTCCTACCTTAAATCATGGAACTCTGACTTCACTCCCTACCATACTCACTGAATTGGGCTCGTGGAGCTCCACTGTGTTCCCGCATGTAGGACAGAGGAGAGAAGCCCTTCCTTGGTCCTCACCATCACCTTCCTTTTAACCTGTTTTTATTCCAAATTGAGTGCTGGGATAATACTGATATAGTTGTCATTGAATCAGCTCCACCCATGGAGACCAGATGTGTAACAGAATGAAATCTCACTGGATCCCATGCTATTCTCATTACCTTGCTCTTAATACCCTCTCCTCCCAGGAGCCTTAGGGAACATCAGTGAGAAAAAGAGAGAGAGAGGGAGACACACACACATACACATCTACTTAGATCCAACCAATAATTAATTTATGAAACTGGACATAACCAGCTCAAGTATTTTGTTCAGACCCGAGGATCTTCCTACACAACTATGCAGCACGTCTGCTATTTCTCTTACAGAATGATTTGGACATGATTCAGCCCATTTGGGGTATCACCACAATGGGCTGTCATGTGTCGGGAGGTGTGAAGATGACATTGGATAGGGCAGGGTTCAGATCCGTTGTCCACAGGGTTGCTTTGAGTTGTATTTGACTCAACAGCACCTAACAACAAATATAAATCCACAAGAACCTTGTAATTTATACTTGGGTATAAGGTAAGTAATGAAGGAGAGTTACTTAGGACTCAGTATCCAGTAACTCCCAGCACAGCTAGGAAACCTGGTGGTCATGTGCTTGCTTGGCTGCTAACAAGAAGGCTGGCAGTTTAAATCATCAGCTGCTTCATAGGAGAAAAGTGTAGCCATCTGGTTCAGTGAAGATTTACAGCCTTGGAAACCCTATGGGATAGCTCTACTCTATTCTACAGGGTTACTATGGGTCAAAAATCAATTCCGCAGCATTGACTGTTTGTTTGTTTACAGTCTAAAAATGACTGAAATTGCTCTAAAGCAATTTCCAAATTTGAGCTGAATGCTGGGCAGAGTCTCTTGGGCTCAGTCTGGGCAATCAGTGTTTCTTAACAGCCCCCAGCATTCTGCATCTTTTCCAGAGCCAAGAGACTGTGCCCTTGGGTAGCTTGAGTGCCAGCATCATTTAGGATTCTTACTCAAGGAAACCATGACTGCCAGTGGGTTCTTTCTCTCCTGGCCAGCAGGAGGCTTGTGGCTTTCTGATTTCTGCTGCCAGCATTTCCTCCATACCTTCAAGGCTGCGTCTGCCTCTAGTGGAAGGAGCTGGAAAGAGCTACCCTGTTGGAGTGGGTAGAACATGACCCTTCAAAATTCACACCTACCCAGGCCCTCAGAATATGACCTGATTAGGAAATAGGACCTTTTCAGATCACATTATGATAAGGATTGAGATGAGATCCTGCTGAATTAGAGTTGGCCTGAAGCCCACAGAGACAAGAATGGACACACAGGGAGAAAAGATCGAAAAAGTTCACAAATATGGGAAAAAGCCCCACAAATCCAGGTGCTTGGCATCAGGGCCGCTTCAGCCCAGATGCAAGATGAACTTCATTTTGTTGCAGCCAAATAAGAGACATTCAGGCTGAGCTCAGTCATGGATGAATCCGCGCTGTCTCAGAGAAGATGAGGACAGACTGTAGCTTCTCTCAGAAAGAATAAGAAGTAAAATCTTGTAAAAGAAGTGAAATATTTTCACAAAATGCTAACTCTTGGGCAGGATGAGTAAGGCCTGGCTGACACAGGACTTGAAGTTACTAGCATGGCTAATGGCCACTGTGTCTCTACGTTCCTATATAGAAGTCCTTCTCCTTTTCTGCACTTTGGACAATTTGTAGTTTTGTAAATTGCTGCTCATCTTCAGTTGTAATATTCCTTCAGTAAATCACTTTGCCTAAATTTCTTCAGAGACTTGGTCTGGCTCCTGGGCATGAGAAGAAAGGTTTCAGCCTTATCTGGGGAACATAAATAAAACCACCATTTTTAACCTATTGATCAGGGTGGGGTGAATGCCATTTTACATTACACGGGCTTGGGCTTTTGGGCCTCCCACATCCGTTAAATTCATTTGAGAGTGCAGCTTGGTAAAGATGTAAAAGCATACCTCTTTGGAAGACACCCGTAAGTCTTTCTGAGTGAACCATTTGCTTGACTGTGACCTTTATTTTATTAATATTGATAACATGACAGGACTTCATTGCATTAGTATGTTAAAACTGGCTGATTCTGCTCAAGTTCAAAGACTCTCTAGAGAAAGCATGGAGAGGGGGAAAGAAAGGACAAAAGGGGAAAAAATAAAGGGCAAAACCACCCTTTCATCTAAAGCTTGCTAAATTCACTAG
Source organism: Elephantulus edwardii (assembly GCF_000299155.1). NCBI lineage: Eukaryota > Metazoa > Chordata > Mammalia > Macroscelidea > Macroscelididae > Elephantulus > Elephantulus edwardii. The sequence goes on along the minus strand of NW_006399751.1, from coordinate 15,562,193 downwards.
GATATATTTGTATTTTGATAATCAACTAGAGATAGAGTCACTTATTCCAAATCTGCACGTTGAGAATTTTATCACTAACTCCAGTGACACATTAGTTTAGGAAAATCTGCACCAAAGAACCTCTCTAAAGAGCAAAGCTTCCATTCCAAGGACTAGGATATGCCTTATTTAAGCCACGATCCTTTCCATTGCCTTATATACATGGGAAAGCTAGACCAGGAGTAAAGAATCATGAAGAATTGATGTATTTGAACGATGCTTCTATCAAAGAACACTAAGTACACTGTAGAGGGTGCTTTGCTGACCTCTGGTAAATTGGCTTTCAAAGGGAACACCTGAGGTTCGAATCCACCAGCTGTTCTGCAGAAGAAAGATGGGCAGTCTCCTCCCGTGCTCTTTACTGCCTCTGAATATCTGCTGGAGGGTCAGCTGTGGGTCCCTTCCAACTCAGTGGCACGCCAACAACAGCACATTCAAACATTAGAACGAACAGCAGTCTAGTATGAAGGTTAACCAGCAAGATGTGAAAAGGGCAAGTCAGTCTGAGGCCCTGTGCTATCAGGAAGGAACGGGGCCTGGCCAAGGACATCATGCCTGGGAAAGGGTCAGCGAAGAACGCAGTGGAGTGACCCTCCATCAATGGGCTCAAACATAAATTGCAGGCAATGTGAGGTTGGCAGAGGGCCGAGCGGAGTTTCTATCCCTGATATGTAAGATGACTGAGGGAATTGACTTGACAGCAACAGAGAACTACAAACGTCGACCACTAGACACGCCACATTGCTTCTGACACTAAGAGCTGGAGTCTCAAGGGAAACCAAAGATACAGTTTTTCTTCTTGGTTGACCTGATGGAGGTTGGCTATGAATACCAATCGACTAGAAAGCAGCGCTTCCGGTGGCGTAGCCCATAGGGAAGTTAGGCAGCTGATCAAAGACCTGCTCTCTGGCAGTTCAAATCCACCCATGGTTCCTCAGGAGGAAGATGGGCAGTCTCCTCCCCCGTGATTTACAGCCTCTGGACAAGCCGGCTGGGGGTCACCTGGGAGTAGGACTCAAGGACAGCGAAGCAGTTTTCCAACAGAGGCACCTTCTGAAAATCGGGCTCCCCCTGCTGGTCAGAATCGCTGCCTTTTGACCTGCGTGAAATAAAACGCAGCATTGTCCGGAAGGCGAACTTAGCAAGAACCTCTGATTACAGGACCTAATAATGTAAAACATGCCACTGGGAGAAAGTTTCTTCCGAGCGTCTGAGAGGTCTGTAGCTACACTTCAGTATGAAATACTCATGTCGTTGTGGTCAAGCCCCTCTGAAACTCTAGCCATAACTGGCTTTATAAAAGGTAAACAGACATCCTCGGTTGACTCTGGCTTACCTGGGGCAGAGCCTTGTTCATTGGCTTTTAACTGGTGTGTGAACTCCCATCTCTGAATAGAAGCACCTGTCTACTATCACATCAGGTGGTCCTGTTCATTCTCCCAAGTTTGCTCACCTTGATTCTATAAACAGGGTAAATTTGGGGTGTGATCTTCAAGGTTATAATTAAACTTTTCACACATTTGTCCTCTCCATGCTAACGGGTATAGGACAGAGGGGCAGGGCTTTAGACATAAGACTGCTCACAATACAGGGGGATGCTGAAGGGTTTCTTTGAATCCAGATGGGAAATAAAGGTAAGTTTTTTTTTTTCCCATTACAAAGCTGGCATAACTCTATTAATACAGTAAAACTCTGAAGAACATTTCTAAACATCTAGGCATCTACTGCACATTCTCTACCTGCTGCATCTAAAATATATCTTTGTACCTGAATGTTACAATAATGGTCTTACACAGTATTTGTCCTTATGAGATTCAGTTCGTTCACTTAGCATAATGCTCTCCAATCCCTCCCAAGTTAGTGATTTTCAAAATCACTGCTCCTGAGTGTTGCATAGTATTCCACCATGTGAATGTTCCATAATTTCTCAATCCACTCAATTGCAGTTGGACATTTGGGTTGTTGCCATGTTCTTGTGATGTCTTTTATTGTCATCACTGATTACCCATTTGCTTGCTAGTGTCTCAAATTGATTTGTCATCTCTCTTCTATGACATTTGGCCTTATACGTGTATGTGGTTGGTTGGTTTTGTGTGCTGTTTTTTGGGTGGTGTTTTTTTTTTTCTTTCCTGAAATCTCTATGGTGGCTTTATAGTCAAAAACTCATTTCTGTAATAGCCTTTAGCTGTTAAAAGAATTCCTTAGTTTTGAACCAAGGTTGCATTCTTCTCAGGGAAGTCCAGAGACGCAAACTGAGAAAGGTGGTGATAGCCAAGGCTGAGCGCTTCTCTGGTGACCTTTGGCCATCGGCCAGAGCAAGGGCTACATGCTTGGTAGTCTTTGCTGCAGGGCTCCCTTTGGGCTGCTCTAAGCTGTCAGTTCTGCCTAAGTCTGAAGGCTTCTCTGGCCATATCTTACTTCTTTTTTTTTCTTACTTCTTGATTTTTCCTGCTGTCACCATTAAATCTTCTGTACTCATCAACACTTTTCAGGAGAATCCACTGGCATCCTAATGGAAGGATATGGAGAATTATCTTTGAGAATCAAATAAAGTATTCCATGAAGGACACTGATAAGAGACCTTGAGACCTGATTTGGAAACCTCTTCCTTAAAACACTGACTTTAGTATCATTTAGTTAGAGAGACATCTAGTTGTATCACCTCGCCAGTCTAAGCTTTACAGGAAAACAGAATATGGCCAACTAAGTTTAGTCAATTAGCAATGCCCAAGAGGTTATTTCCAGAAATGGAGAGTGGGTGCTGTTGCCACTTACGAAGATGTTAATGACAGGCAGGTTTCCAAGAATGGGACCAATGATAAATAAGGAATAATGCTATTTTATGGGCTAGACTACAAATTAGAATACCTGTTCTGGGTTATTCAGAACACTCGTAACTATCACATAGAAATTCAGTATTTGACTACCATGTCCCTGCTTCAAGTTTTCCTTTTTTTAGGCTAAGAACTTTTGTTTCCTTCAAGAGTTCATTTCTTCACTTACTTATTCTGGAAGTCTTCTCAGCTGAGATCTAATCAGTTAATTACTACCTTTCTTTCATAAATTGCCTAATATTACAATGTAGTTGCTAGAAATAGTAGTCTGTTAATTCACATTGAGCTTACTGTTAGCTCAAACCAACCCCTAAGAATTTTCATCGAGCTACTGATGAGCTATAGAGAAATCTGGTGGTAAGGAGTTGTGCTGGCAACTCAGGTCTACCAGCTGCTCCTAGAAAGATGAGCCAACTTCCTGTGCATTTACAGCCTCAGAATATCCTTTGGAGGGTCAGCTCTGAGTCAGTTTTGACTCAGCAGCACACAACACTGAAAAGCAATTAGCAGCTCTATTTTCACAACTTTTAAGCAAGTTTGGTTTTTTTAAACTTTTCAGTCCCTTTTTAAACATAGCTGGGTTTGGTTTTTTTGTTTAATTCTTGACTTATTAATAAAACCAAACTACCAAAACAAACACATTGCTGATCATATATTACTCCGGAGATGAAAAGGCGAGGAAAAATGGAGTTGCTTTCATAGTTAAAAAAGCAATTTCTAGATCTGTCTTGAAGTACAACATTGTGAGTTACAGGATAATATCCATATGCTTACAAGGAAGTCCAGTGAATACCACTATCATTCAGATATATGCACCAACAACCAGAGCCAAAGAAGAAGAAATA
>NW_006399751.1:15542406-15553797 GCF_000299155.1 Elephantulus edwardii | reverse complement strand
AGAAAAAAAAAGGTATTAAAAAAAAAAGATAAATACTGCATACTGCCTGTAGAACAGGACTGATAATAGGGGTTTGGAGGAAATTAAGAAAAGAGGGGATAAATAATGTACACAGCATTGAAAAAGATGAGGGTAGAACTATATAAAAGGAATATATGATTAAGTATTATTGGCATGGCAAGAGTCCAGAATAAGAGTTGCATAGTAAAGTGGCAGGGGGTGGAGGGGACTGTATAAAAATGAAAACTTTTTTTCCAAAGAAAAAAGTGAACTGGGGGTGGGACAGGGAAGAAAATGTGTAACAATGAATGAATGGAAATAAAATGTCCAAATCTATTAATACCAAATAAAGTATACATTTCTCTCCAGTTGGTACCAATTCATCAACATGCATTTTCTGGGTTTGGAGATCTGGCGGCTTATTTGAAAGGAATTGCACTGCAAATGCAAAGGTACGCAGTTTTAATCCACCAGCTGCTCTGTGGAAGAAAGAAGGGCAACTGCTATCTGTACAATCTCCGAAAACCCACTGCTGAGTCAGCTATGAGCTCGTTCTGATTTGACAGATCACAACAAACCACCTAAAGATCAAATAGCCACACTTCTCCATTCAATCCTTAAGCAAATTGCAACAGATATTCTCAAATTCAAGTCAAAGTCAATGCCATCCTGTCAGCAGACTCCAGTAGGTTTCCTGAGGATGTAAATCCAATGATAAATAAATAAATAAATCTCTTTCCAGTAGAGCTGTTGGTGGATTAAAGCTGCCACAGGTGGGGACTATGGGATCTGAGCAGCTCTCTTCATACTATGCCGCCAGAGTCCCTATCCTCCAATCAACTCTGCAGAAATTCAGATATATTCAAATTAGATGTAAAAGCCTCCTAACTTTTACAAGCCAAACTACAAGTATAAGCCTTTCCAAACAAATAGAGCAGCTCCTCTGATAGTCTTTGAAATGCACACAAATCTGCTAGATTCATGCTAGGATCAATATCAAGCTTAAGAAATTCCAGAACTTGGAATTCCAGTTTCCCACTTTTAAATTTTAGCTCATGTGATAATTTTCTTCTTCGGAAAACCTTAAACATTGCAGCTTCCCATTTTGTAAACATAGGTAATTCTGAGGACTATGGACCAGAAAATTCCCTCAGCAGAGCTTCTCAGCATGAACTCTCCCTTTCCTGTGTGCTTCTGTCTTGTTCAGCTGGAACCGGATGCTGCCTATACTATTAATACTGCAGCATTAGGTATAATAGAAGAGGCAGTATCTCAATTCTAAAATTTCCAGAGAGAAAACTCTTAGTCAACTCACCAACTTAATTCAGGAGCAGACTCCCGCTCACCCACCTGGGGCCACTGGAAACCAATCTCATTGCCTCAAGTGGCTGTGAGATTATTGCTGGGTGAAGGTGCGAGTGAAAGCAGCCAATGTGGGCTTTCAGAACCCCAAATGAAGTATTCTACAGAGGTTTTTAAAGAAAGGTCTGGAGTTATTGGGGGGAAGAGGAGGAAGGGGAAGGGAACCACCAAAAATTTAACCCAGAATTTTTAAAAGCTCTACCAGTTTTCTCTCTCCTAAAATAAACTATGCTCAATATTTTTTTACTTTAAAAGGAACATATCTATGCAGTACTTTTTGTTGGTGACCTTAAAACATGCTACGTAATTATCATACATGAAACAGAGATACTATCACCACCTACCTTGCTAAACTCCGAGATAATGCATACGACATATACAGCATGATTGGCAAGCAGCAGCAGTCTGCAGGAAGTTCTCAGCAAACTGCTAGGACTTTAAATGCTAAGCAAATGCCCCTCCCCCTTTAGAAGACAGCTACAGATTTACTCTAAACTCCAATGCTATTCAGCAGATCGTGAGTCACAGCCCATCATCATATAGCAGATAGCAAGTCACAGCCTATCATCATCTCCTCGCTTTGAGTGGGAACTGACTCACACCTGCCCCTCCGTTAGGCACCCAAGGCTACACACTGCATGGAAGGAGACTTCTCACCGTTCTCCTCTGGAACCGATGGTGGATTCGAACCACTAGAGTGCTACCTTTGGGCCAGCAGCACAGCTCCCTATGGACATCACACCAGAGCTCTCGGTGAAGCACAGCCCAGGGAAGCTTTAACTCGAGAAATTTTAAATACAGTGTACTCCATTTCACAGTAATACAATAGAGAAATCGTAATTAGCTTTAGTATTATCTGTAAGTAGCATAGAATAAAAAGTATTTCTAACTACTGACTTTTAATTATAAAAATGAAATATTAAATATATTAATATTAAATATTAAATATATTAACAATAACACACAATCACCGTTTACAGTTTACCATGTTTTTTATTGAATATAAATCCTGATTCTCAACTAGAGTATATGCATATGAATAGTAGTTAAGAATTCCTCAAAGTTCCCACTCAACTTCTTTAATCCTAAGTTCCCTGTTTGTTTCCCTCCCATTACTGGACTGGTATTGCAGTCACTATCCACACTTACTACAGCATTTCTTTTCCCCTAAAAGCAGTTTTTAAACTAATTATATTTCTAACACATATTGGAATCCTAGATTCAAGAACAGACAGTGCTGGAGATGAAGAAATGATTTTACTAATCTTATCTACTTTTTTACAGCAATACTTGATTCCATGCTTTACTGACAATACTTTATTCCAGGAATACAACTTCTCTCATGTCTCCTACAATCCTAGTGCTCTGGAGATGGAAGCCATGTCAGGTTATTCAACATTATCTATTCTTTTTATTTCTTTTGCAAGAAGCCACAAATACATGTTTTCTGTTTGCTTTCTATCAGGTTGTCTAAATGAAGCCTAGTCTCTCCTAAGTCGCAGTCAAAGATACACGCAGGTGAAGAATATTCATTACTACCACATAACTACAGTTACATCATTTTCCAGTCTTTATAAAGCATCTCAATGTGTTTTTCGTTAACACTCCATTTCTATGGTATCTGAACAGTTGCTCCAGGTAAAAATAACAGAACTAAGAACTGGATGGGTGACAAAAAAATGATGAAGCATGTGAAAATGAAACAAAAATTTCTTTCAACCATTTTCTTTAAAGAACTGTCCTGAGTAGTAATTGCTTCTGGAGCCAGTAATGCCTGCAGCAAGCACAGTGAGAAATGAAAAATCTTGGACTGTCTGGGTCATGACTTTACTACCAGCACCTAGCATAGTGCCTCGTACACAGATGGTGCTTAGTATATACTAGTAAATGCACAGATGAATGAGTGGTGTGAGAAAAGAAAGAAAAAAAATAACAGTTTATCTCTGAGAAAAACTTTCCCACAGAATGCAAAAGGGAAATGAACAAAATGCAAATACCTGGAGGAATAATAGCTTTACAAATACATCAAAATATTTACAATCATATATTCAAAAATCAAACATGCTGTTAGATAATTCTGAAATTATCATTTCGACTTTGGGCGTTAAGAATAATAGCCTTGAGGACAGCAGGTTTGGTCCACACAGTAACCACCCAGTGCTCCGTTCTCAGCTGACATGTTTTATACACATATGTAGGTATACAAAAGCTTCCGTGCCATTGCGATGTTCCCGCTGCTCTGGTAAATGAGAGCCAGGTTGTAGGCTATATCTCTTCGCAAGTCTAACTGATCAACTTCTATACCCTATGGGGGAAACAATACATGATTTCTTTTTAATTTCAACTAGGATAAATTTTATGACAAATAGTTTCTAAAGAGCAATTAAAATTTAATACTAATAACACTATAAGCATATACATAGGATTTAAATTTTTATCAGATGGCGACAATTCAGTTGACCATTAAATAGCTGTATCACCATTTTTTAAATCTCTAAACAAGTTAAACAAAAAGTATTCCTAACAGCAAAAATTTAAAAAGTTGAATGAAACCATAATCTCAAGTGTGAAATGACTTTCTAAAATATTAAATGAAGTAGAAAGAAAAAGATGAACAGCTGTAACTACAACAGACCAGAGCAGGGAAACACCTAACATACATGGAAAAAAGCATATAAATAACCAGGCTTAGAAAGGCATGTGTCAATTAATGACAGTAATTACCTTGGTAATAACATTGTTTCCACCAATAATCAAGCAATGAGTTCAACAGGATAGATTAGATCCATATTTCTAATCTTCCCCAACAAAAAATTTGGGGATCAACTTAAAAACCTGCCAAAGTTAACATGTACACCGGGGCACAATGGCTGCCATTATGGTTGCTAACAAAAGGTCACTGGTGCACACCAGCAGTTCCATGACAGAAAGTTAGTTCGCTCCTGTTGTAACAGCCTAGAACTCCTACGTGATCTGGAATAGGTTCAGTGCAACAGGTTTGGTTTTGTGGTAAGCAACTCAATTAGCCAGAAAAATAAAGGCATCTATTTAATAAAAAACACACAAGTGCAGACATTTCATGAGCACAATTATAAAAGTATGTACTTACTCAAAGACTAAAGGACATAAGAGAAAAAAGTTGTGATGGAATATGGAGATTATGAAAGAAATGTTTTTTTAAAACCGCTATAAACTACTGATTTAAAATACATTGTAAAAATGAATAAAAGTACTCAAAAAAAATGAATAAAAACACTCAAAAAAAGGAATAAAAATACTCATACTTTTTGATTCTACTTGTACAAAACAGGCAAATGTATAGAGACCAAAGCTTATTGGTGGTTAGCAGGGAGGAGGCAGGGCACAAGGGAGAGACAGCAATCTACTTAAGGGGCATCAGTCTGTTAACTTCATGTGTGGCAACAGTGGTAACAGCTGCACAACATGATCCATGTAATCCATGCCACTGAATTACACATTAGCAAATGCAACACTGGGAAATACTTTATAGCAGAAGGGGGAAAAAAGCATAGTTAAATACAGACTACTATAATAACATAACTATATTAACATAACTACTATAGTAATATTTTAACTTTGTATTATTTTGCAAGAAACAAAGTTCTAGATTAATGTTTTTATATTAATGCTTAATAAAAAATGTTCATGTGACACTTTAACATGGAGATGAACAATGGCTACAGTTCTCAGCACTATCAGGCTTCATGTCTGCTGGTTTGTACCTGAAATGATCATAACCATTAATTGCATGCGTGCTGACATCCTTGCTGATCAATTTCTAAAGCTAGGATGTAAAAAGCTACATAATAGTGGAGCCTGCGTTAGGGAAAAATATATTTTATTATACAGCAATATTTTATTTCTGTGGCTGGAAGACAACACTTAGCAAACTATATTTATTTACAAATGGAACGAAGTGACTCCAATTTTTAAAGTAAATCAGACAATACCTCGACAACGAGTGGAGGGAGCTCCAGGGCCTTCTGATAATAGTGGATTGAAAGATGAATTAGCCCCAGCTGGTGAAGGCCACGGCCCACATTGTAGAATGATTCCTGGCAAGGTCCACGGAGATTTAGGTATCGATTAAGAAAGGAAAAGCCCTTTAAAGAAAAAAAAACCCAAACCACTGAGTCAACAAATATGTATGGATTAAAACCATCATCATCATCATCATCATCATCAAATGTCTGAACTAGTCTGCCCTCAAGAACACACACATAGCCCTGTAATGAGGTGTGTCAGGCGTGGTGACTCTTCTGAGGCTGTAAAACCTTTTGAGGGTTTCTTCCTCCTTTTTAAAATAGAAATAATAGTCACAGGAAACAGAGTTAAATGCTACAATTAATTGCCAGAGATTCACCATGATCAATAAGATCAAAAGATACATACATTGGCTTTGGTGATATTAAAGGAAGTAAACATTTAGTTTAAGATATTTTTCTAAAAGTTGGAACAAGATATAAAGTGTGGGCTCTTACAGTGATATTTTAGAAAAGTTTATTCTATGAACAAATTGACTTTTGTCTAACCTTTCAAAGAAAATGTTTTCAGGTCAAAACACATGGGTTTTTATATTTCCTTCTGAGAAGCTTATGACTCAAATGTAATGACAAGCCTCCCTGTGTCACAGCGTCCAAAGGGCAACCTGTTTCTTCCCTTATCCGCTTCCCCCATCACTGCAGCTGCAACTTTCATCAGGAGACTTTACCAGCTGCAGAGGTCCAAGTATCTTTACTTAGTAAGTAATAAACCACTAAAATAAATCAACTAATTTGTGAGTATAAACTGTAAATATTCCAGAGTAAACTGGTACATAATAAATTATCACAAATTTTCATTCACACATAAATTAGTAATTAGATAAATTATTTAGCATTAAATACATTAAAAATAATGACGTTCAATAAGGAAATCACACTTTCTCTGTAACTAAAGAACTAATTAAAAAATGGGAATATAAACTATTATTACCTATTAATAGCAGACAAACCATTACAGAGAAATATGAAATCATATTCAATCATAAATAACTTTTAAAAGAAAAAGTAGTCTGAGTGAACTGTTATAACTCAAGTGTATTTCCTTCTGATACAAAAGTGATAGTTAACTGCTCCATTTCAAGACATTTTTAACAAATTTGACAGTAATCTACTTATTTGACAGTAACAACTACTGACACTGTTGTTATTAGGGACCATCCAGTTGAGTATGACCCCTAATGACCCTATGAACGAGCACAGATGTGAACCCTGTGCTGTTCTGTGCCATCCTCATCCTTCCTGACACGAGTCTATTCTAGCTCCCTATGAAATAATTAATATATGTCACTTTTGCCTATTAGGAAAATAACATATAAGCCAGAAGAAGCTTTAAAATTTCTTGAAAATATTTTTTAAAATGTATGATTGCTGAAATGAGTTTTTTATGTTTTCTTTTTCTTCATATTTTCAAGAAATTTTATTATAAAAGTAGTAGCTTTTATAAATAAAAGTAGAATTAAGACAATGAATTCTCATTCACGCATGACCCGTCCCACCCATTTAAAACCTACCACTTAAATTTTTAAAAATATTTATTTCTCTTCTAAAGTTAAAGCTTCTTCTGGCTTATATGTTATTTTCCTAATAGGCAAAAGTGACATATATTAATTATTTCATAGGGAGCTGGTCTTTAAAATTTTGCTATCATTCTGGTAAAGAGAATGTCAGCCTGTGTACTCAGTGCCACATCTTCAGTTCTCAGAACATAGGAGGTACTAGAATCTATGTATTCTTCTTTAGTTTAGGACCAATCCTATATGACCTAATACAATAAAAAGTTACCTGACAAGGGAAAAAAAGCTTGGAGGAAGAAAGAGACAAACCACCATAATTAAGAAAGCAAAATTCAGGAGGATTTTTTCACAATGTTACTTTTTCCTTGTTATCATGGAAATTCTCAAATACAAAAAAATAAATAAAACACTATTAATGAACCACTATCACTCAGTTTCAACAATGTTTAACTCAAGACTATCTTTTAACCAATTAAGGTAAAAATGAAAATCAGTAACAATAAATCTTTATCAGATTCTGCTACTCTATTCCAGCTACTATTTTCTTTCCTTCTTTAAAAAAAGTGACTATATAGGGAGTTCTAGTGGTTTAGTGGTAAAAAGCTGCACTGCAGTTCCAAAAGCAAGTGGTTCCATTCCAATCCACTAGCTGCTCTGTGGCAGGTGCTCTGCTGGAGAAGGAGGGTCAATCTCCTCCTGTGCCAACTGGATTCAACTCAATGGTACACAACAAGAAGAAAAAAAAAGTTATTATTGTTGTGTTCAAGTGAGTCAGAACCAACCCATACCTGACCCTCCAGTGGGTTTTTAAAGGCAGTAAATAGCACAGACTGTCCACATTCCTCCTCCAAAGCAGCTGGTAGACTCAAACCACCTATCTTTGTGTTGGAAGGGCAGACAAACAGGTATGTCCTGAAGAGGGCGAAACCAGTTTGCTCCTTGGGAGGCAAAGATTTTGAAGTTCTGTCTCACATACTTTGGGCATGTCACCAGGAGGGACCAGTCCTTGGAGAAGGACATCATGCTTGGAAGAGCAGAGGGTCAGTGCAGAAGAGTAACACCCTAGATACGATGGACTGACACAGCAACTGTGGCAGTGGGGTGTCAGAGATGGTGAGGTCGGTTTGGGACAGGGAAGGTTCAGAGGCATTGTTCATAAGGTTGCTATAAATTATAATCGACTCAAAAGCATACAATAACAAACCACCAGAGCTCCTTAAGAACCAAGAAGAAAATCTAAAAAGAACAACTGGTTAGTGATACTGTGAGAAAGCAATTACATCTGTCATGCATTACTGCATGTAAACATTATTATTACACTTTAAAAAAAATCTCTAGTGCAGAGGACGGCTGGAGGCTTTAGGCGCTCCAGAGTGTAAGACAGCCTTCACATAGTTTCCTCCAGAATCCGCTCGTGTTTTTCCCCTCACAACTGGCTGTACATCCTTGCTGTATCCCTGGAATAAATCTTAGTTTTGAGTACAACTATATGCTAAGTCCTGTGAGACCTCTGATAAATGGACCAAGATGTACTGGGCAAGTTAAAGAAAATTATTAAGTATAATCATTTGTTGTTGTTGTATACCGTCAAATTGGATCCAACTGGCAGGGGAGAAAATTGCCCCTCCTTTTCCAGTGGAGCATTTGATGGATTCGAACTGTACGCCTCTGAGATTGCTCCGCAGCTTCTTGCCACTAGGCCATCACAGCCTCCCTAGGTATAATCATTTTTAAGGCACTTAAATTCAAGCACTGAGAATAAAGTATTACCTGCACAACAAGAGCATGTCTCTTTAATACATACTTCTGGGATGCCATGTGAATGAATGTCAGGCCTATACAGAGGCTATACAGTGGTTCATGAGGACGTGTACGAAAGGCTTGAACATACTGTCCTAAAAAATAAAAAGTGAGTATATATAGCGGGTCAACAACACATTTAATATTTTATGTTTTCAAGCTAAAACAATACTGATTTTTAACATATACAACTAGTAACATAGCCCATCACCTTAAAATAAAATCAACTAGGATGTATCTTAATTTGAATTTCAAACAATGTCTAACATACAACACAATCAAATCTGACTCATGAACATTTCCTGCCCATGAAGATTAATGGTAACATTATCTAGGTAGGTAAGTTCTTATTATCACTTTTTTTTTTAGATTTTATTTTAATAATTTTAATGAACATTTACAGAGACTTTGGATTTCCATTCATTCAATGTTGTACTTTTCTCCTTGCTCAGCCCTCCCCCCACCTCCAAGTTCGCTCCTCTCTTTGAAAAGTAAAATTCTTTCTTTGGTATACAATCCCCCAACACCCGTCCCACCGCCCCAAGTACACTCCACTATGCAACCTTAATTGTGGACTCACTTCTAAAAATAAATAATTCATCAGAAGTAGTGATAAAGTAGTAATGCCCAAAAAACAGCTTCCCAGAAAACTGAATAATGAAATAAATTTATTTTAAAACTACTAAGTGAATCTGCTTCAAGAGAATTCTTTTGTAAAACTAACTGATTTGTTTCATAAATTCAAATATGATGAATGATAGCAGTAATAAGAAAGATTTTATGTGTGGATTTTTTTTTAGGATTACAGATATTGTTTTTCCAAAATGGAGCATGGCTCTGTTTATCCTGATCAAATTAAATGTATCTATTAATTACACAAGAATTTTAGGTTTTGTTAAGTACTATCAGAAGTTTATACAATTCATATCAAAAATGCAGCCAAATTAAGTAGAAGAATTTAAGCAAATTTTTCTAATAATGAAATGATCTGTATAACTGACTGGTATCCTACTCCTAAAGGCACAAAATTTCCACAGGAGCAGGCATGATAAGAGTGTTATTTGGATCTTCATGTATTTATTTACTTCTGTGAAAGTTTTTATTTGGGAAAACAAAAGTATTATATTTTCTTAAATTAACAATTCCAGAAAGCACATACATCAGAGAAAAGTTTCAATATTTGATGTTTAAGGTAACTAGTTAAACAAAGATAAAACCATCAGGTATCCACAAAGACATGCATTATTAAACAGTCCAATTCACAATGTTTTCAGAAGTGAATCTCCTGCCTGTTTAGCTGCAAGAGAGTCAACTTTTGTTTGTTGATTTGCTTGCTTCTGATATATACTTATACCATAGGAGAAAAGATTCATGAACTTTCCCTGAGTCTAATTAGAATTATTGAGCACCATATACATAAATCTTAATTTTAAGACCTCTCCTAAAGGAAATGAACTACCAGTAAATCCCAATACCTTATTTTGTTACTATAACACATTAAGATCTGGTAGAAAAGCTTCCAAACTGATGAAAATGATTTTAGAAACTAAAGTGTCTGGGCAGGGCCAACAGCTGATCTTGAAAAAGAATTTTAAGACCTCTTTCAGGCTTCTAAAAGAAATGCTTAATAAAGAAAAAGCAACACTAATTTATACTATTACTGCTAACATTTACATAGCACTTAACAGTATGTTTCAGGCATTGGTGCTTATGTTGTTAATATATATATAAACAAAAAGCACTTGTCATTTCAATATTCTTTTACGTATACTCTTCAGTGACATCAATTACATTTTATGTATCATGTGTGCAACTAGCAATACTTTAATTCCAAATTTTCCTCTCATCTTTAATGGTATCACACACTGTTGAAGCAGTTTATATTGTTATAATCCTTAAAATAATCAAATAAGGTAGCTCTAGTTATTTTATCCAGTTTGAAGGTAAAAAGAGAGGTAATAATTTACCATGATGCAGCTGCTATTCAAAGCCAGAAGTTTCACTCCAGAGCGTATGTAGCTATACAACCACCACACATGTGCTTCCTAGTCATGTGCTAGATTTACTCACCAAGCGCATGCTTAAAACTTCCAGATACAAATGCATTGTGTCCATTTAAGACGCACAGAGCATGGTTTTCTGGGTTTTTCAGCATTAAACGGAGACAGAAGCGATGATGTCGTACATCTTGCGAGCGCATGGTAACTTGGTTGAACATGTTCCAGAGGTGCGGTTTATTGACATTTTCCATTACCATTATCCTATAATTGCAGAAAATGGATGAGAGGGGAAATGATGTAAAAAGAAAACCTTCCTACTAACCACAAGAAGAGCCCTCCAGCACTGCAATGCCCACACTAAAATGCCCCATTCTACAAGGGAAAAAGACAACATGTTAAGAAAGGTAGAGTGTCAGTGAAAGAGAGGCTGGCCCTACATGCACTGGACTGACACAGTGACTGTAAGAATGAGGCTGGCCCTACATGGGATGGACTGACACAGTGACTGTAACAGTGAGGCTGGCCCTACACGCGCTGGACTGACACAGAGACTGTAACAGTGAGGCTGGCCCTACATGGGATGGACTGACACAGTGACTGTGACAGTGAGGCTGGCCCTACATGGGATGGACTGACACAGTGACTGTGACA
>NW_006399751.1:15510790-15542306 GCF_000299155.1 Elephantulus edwardii | reverse complement strand
ACATGGGATGGACTGACACAGTGACTGTGACAGTGAGGCTGGCCCTACATGGGATGGACTGACACAGTGACTGTGACAGTGAGGCTGGCCCTACACGGGATGGACTGACACAGTGACTGTGACAGTGAGGCTGGCCCTACACGCACTGGACTGACACAGAGACTGTAACAGCGAGGCTGGCCCTACACGGGATGGACTGACACAGTGACTGTGACAGTGAGGCTGGCCCTACAAGGGATGGACTGACACAGGGACTGTAACAGTGAGGCTGGCCCTACACGGGATGGACTGACACAGGGACTGTAACAGTGAGGCTGGCCCTACACGGGATGGACCGACACAATGACTGTGACAGTGAGGCTGGCCCTACACGGGATGGACTGACACAGGGACTGTAACAGCGAGGCTGGCCCTACACGGGATGGACTGACACAGGGACTGTAACAGCAGGCTCGAGCATGGCAGAGTTCATGAGGAGCGTGCAGGAATAGGGCAATGGTCACAGCAGCTGCTCACAGGGTTAATACGAGCTGCAGTCCACTTGATGGCATCTGACAACAATGGGGAAAGCAAATGGTTTCATCCTATTTAAGCTAAACTTCTGACATGAGAGATTTTTTTTTCCTTCCCCAGAAAAAGCGGTTAAAGGAAGTTTTTCCATAGAATGTTTCTGCTTTTCTACACAAATTTTAAACTGAAAAAGAAAATCAAGTGGTTTATGTTTTATCTTTGCTTCCTTGCCCATAACAAATGCAATTCAAACAGCAATGCGTTATCTAAGGATGCCAGCCAGGCAGGCACTGTTTAAAGAATTTACATAAAGAAATTCTTAACCCTCACATAAAATCTCAAATTACTGTATTATTATATGCATTTTATAGCTGGGAGACCAAGGTATATCTGAAGTAAAAATAAACTGCTTAATTATTGAGTATGAAAGCAGCAGCCAAAGAAAATGCAGAGACTCTACTAATCATGAGGTTGGTTACCTGATATAGTTGTATGCCTTTCTGAAATTTTTGTCCAGAATTGCAGCAGAGAGACCAAAGTATTCTAGTTCTTTGCGCTTCTGCCTGTCATCATAAAAGGAGTAATATTCCAATGAAGAATCTACAAGTAACTCAGCCTCTCCGTATCGGCATAGGTCACATAAGGAGTATATTGCCTTCAATAAGAGGTTCCACCAGTCATCTTTTGTTAAGACACTTGTGAGTACAGCAAATATTGCTAAAATAAGACAAAAGAAAAACCACTGTATTTCCAGAGATACAGTATTGGTAAAAAATTCACATATCAATTTTAAAGTTAACACGTTAATTTGGGTCTAATGGTCTTGCCATAACTCTGCTAACAGTGAAGTGAAGGGGTACCTCAGGCATTTACACACCTTCAACACTACCTCTCTCCTCCACCTGCCGTAAGAATCTGCAACCTTACTAAATTCTCAATCTTATTCTTTTCCTTATAAAATGGCCAAATATTGCTTCTGGCAAGATTAAATGTGCTTACACAGTTAATTCAATTTGAGTTTCTCAACACCAATTACAATATATGCTATTCCAGGCACAAAATTAGAGAGCATTCACAGCAATGGCCAGACAGCTATGGCACATAAAAGACATAGTGTCAACTCAGCAAACTGATCTCAATTCACGCTCTGTGATTTGGGTTGCTCTTGATCTTTTTCTAACTTCTTTTTCTGTGCTTCAAAATTTCTTTTTCTTCAAGATTCTTGTCTTTTTTAATTCTCTCTGTAAGCAGCTTCTTTCATAGAAACCAAACCAAAGTCACTGCAGTTGAGTGGATTCCAGCTCAGAGTAGACAGAGGAGATAAGAACTGTCCCACAGTGTTTCCAAGGCTGTATTCTTCAGAGAAGCAGTGTCATCGACATGCAGGAGGGAGCTCTGGTGGCTTAGCAGTAAGGAGTTGCGCTGCCAACTGAAAGGCAGGTGGTTCAAGTACACCAGCTGCTCTGTGGGAGAAAGACAGAAATTCTCCTCCCATGTGATTTACTGACTCTGAAAACTTGCTAGAGCGACAGCTATGAGTCAGTTCCAGCTCAACAGTACAAATACAGGAAGATCTTATGCTGCCATTATTTATAAAAGAAAATTATTGCAAATAACAGCATACCAAACAATAGTAATGAATGATTAATAGATGATGAGAAAATGCTAAACAGAAAAAAAAATGAGAGTATAAAGTTGAACGTAACAGAGTTCTGGTTAATCTTACCCTGGTACATACGGTAAAATAAACTCTACCGGGATTGTAAAACCAGCAAATACAAAAACTTTGTGTGGCTAAGAAAACTAAATAATGGACTTGGAATGAAGAGCTACTGAAAGAGAAAACAGGATGAGACACAGAGAAAAACTAACTCAAGGAAACTTAGACCAAAATATACACTGATGGCTTAAGTTCCAAGCTCAGAAGAGGAGGTGTGGAAGAGGCCCTGAGGCACTCAGAGGCAGGGGATGAGAAGCTGTGCCTTCCCTCCACTCTGACTCTCGTGCCTGTGATGTGGCCATCTCTCCCTTAAGACTCCCCCCTACCCATTCTCTTCAGTTTGTTTATCTTTATGCTCTTTATTATACCTAGCAGTTACTCACTTCTTCTGGACTCTAAAATACTTAACCATTGCACATTGCCATGCCTGAAAACAATGATTTAATAAATTCTGATTAAAACAATGATTTAATAACTGCTTGTTGAATGAATTTACTAACAATGAATGAATTTTCTGCCAAATTGACATCTCCACTGGGTTTTCCCCCCTGCTTCTCCCTAAGTAGCCTCAACTGAGTAATACCTTCATCCAAACATATCTGATGTTTTTCCAACTAAAAATAAATGCCTTCTGTTACATGAGACTGGGTCAAAGCAATTTATTTTCAAAGTAATTTATTTTATCACTGTGACTACTATTTTTTTAAAAAAAATGAATTTAACAGAGAACAGGATATAAGTAACTGAAATACTTAGACAAATAATCTGTATTGTCATCTAATCTTCATACTTTCTTAAAACAAGATAGAATTTCTTCTTAAAAAGTCAAAACCAAAAGTTTCCTTTCTGTTTTCTCAAAGAAAAAACCAAGGAGACATTTTCAATTTTTAAAAAATTATTTTTGATACTGATTTTAGATAGTGTAATATCTGAAGAAATTAAGAAAATTTCACTCTAACGCCAAAGAGTGTTTTACCAATTGGATTGTCAGAGGTTAACTTTATGAGTCTTTTCCAATTCAGTCCAGTTTTAAATAATAAAGAAAATGAAAGTAGTTACCTTTAGCATCACAATTTGCTGCCTCTTGGTCACTATTGTCTGATATTTTGTCTCTTGATACTTTAATAAGGTAGAGATGCCGTTCTCCAGATTTGGAACTGGATATCAAACAGACCTGGGCTCTATTCATTGCTACCTAAATTGAAGATGAAAATTTGAGAATTCTAAATCATATAATCTTTTTAAAGAAAGCCTTTCTCTTTTAAGGAAAGCCTAGGAACTACAAGAGTGCCTGAAAACTCCATTAGCATGTAAAAAAGGAGGCCAAACTACTATATTTAAAAACACATAATGTAAAATGAATTGCCTTCTTTCCTTCTTACCAAAGGAATGTGGGAACACACTACACTGTAAGAAAAAAGAAGGCAATTTTGCATCTTACAAAGATGAGCACTGTGATGCAAAATTATTTTGGTAAGTAAAAAATAAGTTAATTCAATACATACACACAGTCACCATCCTACAATAAAGCTAGACTTTAGATGTTAGAAATGGAAAACATTTTTGCATGGGGACACTTCTGACAGATAAGATAGTACTGTGTCTACGTACAAGGCCAATAAGTGACAACAATAGACTTTTCTGAACACGTACTAGCAAATATTTCATTTCATGGAATCTACCATCAAGTTTATAATAACATGTAGAACTTTCAATTTCTATCACTAAGTCTTCTGTTTAGTAAATTAAACCATAGCTTGAAGACAGCTAAAATCTATCTTTAAATACAAACGTTTAAATGGGCAACAAGGATAATGTAAAGAGAACACATTACTCACCTTTAGAAGCATAGCTAACATAGTAAGTAAGGTGTCCACATAACCATACATTTTGCCTTGTGAAAATAACAGAGTAGAACGGTGGAGCAGTAACTTCAGTTCCTAAATAATAAGTACATGATAATGAGAAGTCAGAGTCATTTGCTGAACATTGACTTACTGAATTTGAAAAGAATTTCTGAAATCAAACTTTTAAAACATCTGATTTGTATTTCAGAAGAATTAGGATCCAGTATTTCAGAAACTGTAAAAATGTCTTGTATGTTGAGAAAATTAAAGATTCAAAGTCATTTTCCAAAAATACTATATTCAACACTCGTAAAACTTTTGGATACAAGCTATAAAGAAAATTCCAAAACATAGCCTGTTATGAAACATTTCCTGCTCCATTTATTACACGGCCTACCTGCTGTGCAGCATTTGCATCCTGTGCTAAAGTATCAGGATCATACATTGGTTCCAGAGCCTCCAGAGCTTTCTCCGGGTGGCCCAGCTGCTGCTGAAGGGTGGAAAGGGAAATTCTTGCATCCAAGTGAAGGGGTGCCAGGTCAACCACTTTGCCATAGCTTTCTGCAGCACGTTCCATATAACCAAGGGCCTTTAAACATTCTACAATAATGTAAAAATGATGTCAACATAAGTATGGACTAGTGACCTGGGCAAAAGGGTTATTTTTTTATTTTTAAGTCAAATTATAACAAATGAAAAGCTCACACAAGGAAAAAAAAAACATATTCCTAGTACATAAAAACAATTTATCCCTTCTTATCTACTGACTAATATCTTTATCCATCTTTCTGCACTCAATTTCTGAAAGAATATTATCATCATATATATAACCTTTTTTTAACACCTACAATTTTGAGTTCTTTATTGACAAAAGTACTTCATTTCTTCACTGCATTTTAAGTGACTATATAATATTTTACCATATTTATTATTTCTTCAATCATATTGACACTTAGGTTGTTCTCAAGTTTTCATTACAAATAAAAATGCAGTAAACATCTTAATGTATAAGCCAGAGTTCACACACTGGCAAACGAATTTAATCTACAGATGTGTTTTGCTAGGCCAAGCAATTCTCAAAAACAACTAATGATGAACATCTTTTTTAGAACTAGAAATGTGCATGAAAAAAACCCTTTATTTAGAATTAGTCAGCTGGACTCAGTTTAGAAGATTCCAATTTTGTTGGCAACATCCAAAGCATCCTAGCCTTATGCATTGTTCAGCTCTCAGACACACAACAAGTGACTGAAAAGACTAGGGCCTGAATCAGGTCTTCAAACTAACATCATTGCTCCTCAGTACTTTGGAGAGTTCCCTGATAGAGGATTTTTGAGAGGACTGATTATCCTGAAAAATCTAATCTGCCAGCACTGGATGCCACTTCCCACACACAGCACGTGAGCCCACATCACTCAGAGTGAGGAAGAGCAGACTGTTTGGACAGAGCTCTCTGGTTCTCATATCCCTACTATTCTCACTGGGCCACGTCACACATTTCTGTAACCTGCCAGGTGCTCAAGTTTTGTGATCTCCAACGTTAACTACCCATTCAATTATTTGCTCTGGAAAAGGTTACTGAGTCCTATTTCTTCCATTTTATGCTCAATCATAATGTCCTACCATTAGAACCTGAAAACTTCCTTCTTTCTGGCTCTAACAGGTACAATTCGAATCCAGGTCATTTCCTCTCTATATTTTTTTCACTGTAATATCTCTTGAGATCATATTCTTGCCTCTAACTATTTTCTCATATCTCAAATCCCTCCTAAATATCACAATCAAGTTAATCTTTAGAAATGAGGAAGGAATATGAATAAGGGTGAATCATCACAATGAATTTTTCATATTTTTCATAACACTGTTATCATTAATAAGAATTAAATTCTTCTAATGATTTTTCCTACATACTGATTCCAGTTAGGATACTTGGGTTACCTGAGATTTTTCACCTGCCAGTAATCTCAAATGAAACAAAAAAAATTGCAAACTCTGCTATCAGGTTGATTCTGACTCATAAAGTTGATTCTCAACTCATAGCAATCCCACTGGCTCTCCAAGGGCTCAAAATGAGAACAGCACCATGACCATAATCAAAAAGACTTTTAAAAATAATGACTACAGGCAGTGCAGGTGCAGGTTCAATAGCACAGTCTAAGGAAGACGACACTCTAACCCACTGTTCACATCTTAAAATTCAAATCCCACAAACAATGCAACCTTTTGTTGATGGCATTACACGTGTACTCATGCTCACCCATGTAAACAGTGAACTGTTACCTTAGTCATTAAGTGCTCACTTTACTTTTCTATGTATGTAAGATGAGTGAACTACTGTTCTGTCAATCAAAGTTTCTCTGGTTTTATGCCTCACCTGCAATCCTTATGTGGTTTTTAAAACTAAGAATATTTAAATCTTAAACATCTTTTATGCTGCCTCAATATGCAGTTTATCAGATTATTTTCTGCTTTCATGTTTTAGTTTTTTAAAGTTTCAGTTGTGTTTAAGTTGCTGTTGTCAAGTTGTTGTAGAATGCCGTTGAGTCGAGCATGACTCATAGCAACCCTATGAACCAAAGGCCTAAAGCCTTTCTATAACTATCATCACTTATCAAAGTTCAGTTTCCAGAGGCATGTTGTTTAAGAAGTGGATGCCATTCCTACACGCTAAATAATTTACTTCAGATCACTGTGGACTTAATTTAGCGAAAATCCAACTATAAATATGGTTAAAAGAGCACTGAAAAATATTTTCTTAGAACATATTAACCAAATCTGTAAAAGTGCTTCAAATACTAAAAGACATTCAAGTTTGACAAATCCATTAGCAGAAATCAGCACCTATGGGTAAATACTGTTGTTGACTGCCTTGAGTTGAGCACAACTCATAGCAATCCTATTAACAAAAGGCCTGAAGCCCTTCTAAAACTATCAACATTTATCAAAGTTCATAGAATTTTAATACACAACCCTTCTGTGGAGTACTCTGCTACCAAATATATAATTGTACAATACTTTATAGATAAAACATTACTTCAAACTGGTTTTTTTTTTAAAAAAAAAAAAGTTCATAGTTTCTGGAGGCATGTTGTTTAGGACGTAGATACCACTACTGCTTCCAAACCTGTCATAGTATGTTATTGTTGTTATGTGCCATTGAGTTGCCTGCGATGTATAGCAACTCGATGTACAGCAGCTCTGAACCTTTCCCTGTCCTGAGCCAGTCACACTAATTCTGACACACCAATCCCCATCGCCGCAGTTACTTTATCAATCCATCTCAATCAGGGTCTTCCTCTCCTGTGCTGCCCATCCACCCTTCCAAGCATGATGTCATTCTCCAAGCACCTATCTCTCCTGGCCACGTGCCCAAAGTAAATGAGGCAGAGCGTCAAAAACCTAGCCTCCAAGGAAAGACTTGGTTTCGCCCTCTGCAAGACAGACTGATTTGTTCTCTTGGCAGTCCATGGTATGTTCAAGACTCTTCTCCAGCACAGCTTGAAGGCATCTATTCTTTTTCTGCCATCCTTAGTCACTGTCCAACTCTCTGAAGCATAACAAGTAATTGAAAAGACCATAGCCTGGACGAGGTGCACCTTTGTATCTAAACTGACATGTTTGCTCTTCAGCATTCTGGAGAGGTCCATGACAGCAGATTTTCCCAATGCAATTCGTCTTTTGATTTCCTGACTGCTGGTGTTAAGAGTATTAATAATGGGTATATAGTGCCCACAGTATGTAAGACAGAGTTTCAAAATCCTAGCTTCCAAGGAGAAAGTTGGTTTCACCCTCTCTAAGACAGGTCTATCTGTTTTCTTGGCAGTTCATAGCATGTTCAAGACTCTTTTCCAGCACCACAACTCAAAGGCATCTACTTCCTGATGTACCATTAATTGCTCCCCCAAAAGCATTCATGAAGAACGTAAGTTGCCTACAGATTCAATTTAAAATATTCCCAAACATCTGCCTCAAAGCCAGAAACATTTTCACAAAAATATTAACATTTTATAAAGTTATTACTAGGCTTGGAAAGTTCTTGCTTGCTTCAAACTGTCCCTTCTTAAAAAAAGGATTACCTGCATGTCGAAGCCAGACCACTGCAAGGTTATATCTTTCTGAGCACACTAGTGCACTGAGGAGGGGAAGTGCAGAATTGTATTCACCAACATCCAGAAAAGCTTCAGCAACATCTAGATAGAGATCTCCCATATCTTCAGGATTCTGTTCCACCAATGTTGTCAGGAGAGGCTAAATCCCAAGATAAAAGCATGAAGTTCAATGTTCATTGTAAAAGAACACATTTATGTGTAACTATCTTTATAACACATATATTGATTTATCAGTAATATAAGGCAAGGGAACTCTAGTGGCTTAGTGGTAAGGAATTGTGTTATCAAACCAAAGACTTGCAGTTTGAATTCACCAGATGCTCTACCGGAAAAAGACAGAAAATCTCCTGTGAAATTAAATGCCTCTGAAAACCCACTGGAGGGTCAACCATGAGTTGGTTGTGACTCAATAGTACCTAACAACAATATGAGACAAACATAAAGGAATAAGGTTTAATAAAACTAGCCTTAAGTGGTATGTTTTCAATTTCTTTTGTCAAAAATCACTCATTCCTTCTTCATTCACTTATTTCATACATTATTTTTTAGCTTTTCATTGTGATTTCATAGACATTTGCAGGTGAAAACTGGTTCTCCACACAATTCCTACAAATAGTTTGCAACATTATACTTGTGAGGTTTGTTTTAAGACAGGTATTGCAGGAGCTATGAAAACGGTGATCTGTCATACTCTTCCTCCACATCACCAGGTAGACCTGTACCCCCGTTAAGGCACAGATATGATAGCCCTGTGTTTGCTGTTCTTTCAGGAAACTGGAAATGTGTGTACCTCTTTCAGGTTGTTATTTAAATGTCACCTTCCAGAGGTATTTCTGAGCCACCTTTTTTAAAACTGAAATTTTTATCCCTAATATTCCCTATTCCTCTATTGTTTGATTTTTTCCTCCCACAGCACTTATGATACTTTTAATAGCTTGTATATTTTATAGATTTAGTTCCTATATTATCTTCTCTCATTAGAATGAAATGTCTATGAGGGCAGAAATCTATACATTTTATTTGACATCTTATCCTAAGATCTAAAAGAAAAAAATTTGCTTAATACATTTTTGTTGAATGAAATATTTGGTCCAAAGCTGGCAAAAGAAAACAGCTGTCAGATTTATAAACAAATGTCTAAAATAGGCTCAATCTAAAATTTTATGTTTACTGTTGCCTTCTTGGTTGTTTAAGAAATGTCAAAGTCAAGAGTCAGTTAGAACTTTCTGACACGGGCAGAAAAGAGATTGTCTGTTTTATCCTACGTCTCTCTAATGCAGACCTTAGTATTACTTACATTAAGTGGTTCCAGGATGTTGAGATGTACAAGGCAGACCATCAACTTCACTGTAATATCTATTGGCACGCCCTCAGGTATAGTGCAAGAAACACTCTCATTAGCTGTAGAATAGACATACAAAAGCAGTCCCATATGTTAAGGTTAGAATGAGGCATTTATGAAGCAAATTATACCTTCTCTGGTAAGATTTCAACATCATTCAAAGTTTATAATTTGCTGGTCTTTCTGAGGTAGGCCAATTCTAAGTTTCTTGAATTTCGTTTATCCTGTCTTTTGGGTAGCAAGTACCTTTTCCATTCACTTTTGTATAGCAAGTATCATTTCCATTCTTTTCCTAACATACTAATTATCCAAAATCTACAAAAACCTCCATATCATCTATCAAAACTACATAAAAACAAAAATTATAAAATGAAAAAAGGAAATACAACATATATTATAAAACTGATTCTAGTGATAGCAAAACAATGAACTAAACCCTGTGTTTAATATTCTTTAAAACCAAAGACATTACTAGCATTCAACAAAATGTCATTTTGTGGAAGATATATATCTTAAAAAGAAAAGGAAGTCTGGTGCCTTAGTGCTAAGAAGTTCTGCTACAATCCCAAAAGCACATGGTTTGAATCCACCAGGGGCTCCACAGAAAAATGAGCAAAATCCTCCCATGCAATGTAATGCCACTGAAAACCTGCTTAAGGTCTGCTGTGAGTCTATTCTCATTCGATGGCACATAACAACAAACAAATTAAACAAATTACAGCAGCAAAATACTAATTCAATAATCGTTGAAACATCCTAATCCATGCTTTCCTACCACTCCAATCCCTACTCTTTGCTCTACTGAATTCTTCTCACCCGATTACACAGGCTTCCCAACAAAAGCACCCAAATCAATCCTGTCCATACCAGGCAATGCTCTCATACCCTGTGAATTCTATCTGTAATACGTGGTCATTTGCTTGTTGTTAGATACCATCGCATTGTGTATGACTCATAGAACTCTATAAAAAACAGATCTGGACCCTTCCCTATCCTGTGCCATCCTAAACCTCTGACATATTTTAGCCACTGCTGTAGTCACTCTGTCAATCCATCTGGTTGAGGGTGTTCCACTCTTTCACCGACTCTCCACCTTTCCAAGCACGATGTCCCTTTCCAAAGAATAGTCTTTCCTAGCAAACTGACCAAAGTATGTGAGACGAAGCTTTATCGCCTTTGCCTCCAAGGAGCACTCTGGTTGCATCCTGTCCAAGATGTAACTGTTTGTCTTTTGGCTGTCCATGGTATTTTCTATAATCTTCTCCAACGCCACAGTTCAAAGACATCAATTTTTCTGTCATCCTTATTCACTGCTCTCAGACATAAAGTGACTGAAAAGATCACGGTCTGAATCAGCTGCACCTTAGTCTTCAAACTACCATCACTGCTCCTCAATAATTTGGAGAAGTCCCAACTATAGACTTTCCCAGTGTAGTATGTTCTCTTGATCTCATGACTGCTGATCCCAAGGGTATTGATTGTGGATCCAAGTAAGATGAAACTGTTGACAGTTTCAATATTTTCTCCACCTATCATAATGCTGTCAATTGGTCCAGTGGTGAGAATTTTTATTTTCTTGATATTGAGATGCAATCTATATTGAATCTTCTGCCGCAATGATTCAAGTCCCCGTCAACTTTCAGCAAACAAGATTGTGTCATCTACACAACATAGGTTACTTATGAGTCTTCCTCTGAACCTGATGCCACATTATTCTTCATGGAGCTCAGCTTCTCAAATAATGTGCTCAGCACACAGACCGAACAAGTATTAAGAGAAGATTCAATCCTGACACACTTCTTAATTTTAAACCATGAAGTGTTCCTTTGCTCTGTCTGAACAACAGCCTCTGGATCAAGCTGTAAGTTTCACATGTTGTTGTTGTTGTTGTTATGTGCCATCGGGATGCCTGAAATTTATAGCAACTCTAAGTATTAACAGTCCTTAAATCTTGCTCTATCCTGTACCAATTTTATTGTCTCTGACACACCCATACCCATTACCCTAGTCACTGAATCAATCCATCTCAGCCAGGGTCTTCCTCTCCTGCAATGTCCCTCCACCCTCCGAAGCATAACATCCCTCTCCAATGACTGGTCCCTCCTTGCAACATGTCCAAAGAACATCAGACAAAGCTTCAGAATCCTTGTCTCCAAGGAGAAGCCTTGTTTCACCCTCTCTAGGATGAAACTGTCTGTTTTCTTAGCAGTCCATGGTATATTCAATACTCTTCTCCAGCAGCACAGCTCAAAGGCATCAATTCTCCTTTTATCATTCCTAGACATTGTCCAGCTTTCTGATGCATAGCAAGTAATGATAAAGTCTATGGCCTGGATCAGGTGCACCTTAGTCTCCTGACTGACATCATTGCTCTGGAGAAGTCTCTGACAGCAGACTTGCACAATACAATTAGTCTTCTAATTTCCTGGCTGCTGGTGCCAAGAGTATTGATTATGGAGCCAAGCAAACTAAAGCGATTTTCAATCTCAATCCCTTCACCATCTATCATGATGTTGCCAATTAAGCACAATTAAATGTTCTGGGATTCCCATTATTGTCAATATTTTTTTTTATTGTCAATATTTGCCTGAGGTCTGTTTAATTTCTTACTCTGTAAACATTCCTTGATCTTTAGTAGAGTACTCTTTTCTATTTTCCCATAACACTGGTCTTGCTACAGAAATTATCCCATGGCTTCTTTTCTTTCATACCTTTCCTTCCCTACTTCCTTAAGGGCAGGAAATGCCACAATGCATATTCTCAAAACACTGAACAATGCACTCCATAGGAATGTTTTATAGACTGGGCTTTTTCATAATAGCTTCTCTTCAAACATATATATTCCACCTTAATGCTTGCTCGATATAAATCACCCCAAGTAAATTTATGTAAATTAATTCCTACTTCCTATTTAGTACCTTAACTCACAGGGTAATAAAATGATGGCATTTTTAGGTCTCATGGCAGAAGAAAGAGGGAGTTAACTGTTCTTTTTAAAGAGAATCCTCAGAAACAAACCCCACAATCACCATCAAAACAATCTGATGAGTAAGAGAGGAAAGTACTACACAGTTCTAGGCACAAAAGAGGTCTACTCTGCTCATAAATAATATATATTTTACAACCTTAGATAAAGGTCCTGTGTGTTAGCATTTTCAGAGGCTAGACTAGTGGGAATGGGACAGAGTAAAGAGTTGGGATAAGAAAAAGAGATGAAAGAGACCCTGAAATCCAGGTAGGATTTTTAATGAGATCTCCAACTATATACACATTTAGGAGTTTTTTTTAACAATGCTGTTGATATTGTTAAATGCTGTCTAGTCAGTTCAATTTCATAGTGAATCTCTGTACAACAAAACTAAATACTGCCACTGAGGTCAGGCATTATCGTCAGAGGTGTTAGTTACTGCTCCAGCCACAATTCAAACACTTTAAAATGGTTATGTTAGCTTCCACCTTTTAAATGAATGCTTAAGTCTGAAGTTTTGAAAATCTGAATATTTTAAATCTTTTTTTTCAAGTAAATGGCTTTAAAGATTTTTTTGTTAAGTTGTCTAGTAATTCAATCTTTTCCACATAATGACATATTCAAATAAAGGTACTGAAAAATAATAGACACAAATATTTTTTAAAAAATGTGAATAGAGACAATAAAAGAAAAAGATAATTAGAAGAAAAATGTTACTTGGAAGAATGTATTAAATGAACATTAACTATCAATTCTAAATATATTATTAGCAAGACAGTATTATATACATTATGCAGAGGAAATTACAACCTTTATTTTCTTCCATGGTATCTTCTGTAGCTCTTTTTTCCAGGACAATTCCAGAAAAATCAGTAATTATCTGAAAGAAGGAGGGGAGAAAAAAGAAAAGGGAATTAATACAGCTGTTCTATTAAGGAAAATCTTTTTTATAATTCAAAGATCATATGTAAGTACACTTTATATTTCATATGGAATCTAGAAATTCAGTTTCCATACTTTATATGCTTATCAGTACATAAGCAATTTCTATACTTTACATGCTTATCAGTACATAAGCAATTTAATGACTATAATTGCTCTATCAATCTGTAGAAATTTCTAGAACATAGAAATGTATTCAAAACCTTACAGAGAGATCCTTTTTTGGTTCATAAGCATCATGATTGGGTGTTCATGCTTTTGTATGACATGTGCCTCCCTTAAACCTTATTAACGATGTCAACATCTTACCCATCTGAAGTGGTAAAAAAAACCCAAACACCAAAAAACCTTACAGAGAAACATGTAGTTGTTCTTACCTCCAAAGCTCTGTCATATTGTTTGCTAGAAATGAATAGCTCAGCTGCTATGTTAACATCTTCCATGGAGACTAGGCCTTGGTGTTTTGAGAAAGCTTCTTCAATAATGTTAATAGCTGAAGTAACATCATTGGCTTCATAGTAACTCCTAAAAACATAAGCAATAAGCAAATACCTACTTAATTCAAATTATAAACCCATTTCCTTTTTTAAGGTCCATTATTATTAACTGCACAGACCTCTCGTGGCTTAATGGGTAAGAAGTTGCATTGCCAACTGAAGCACACATATGGTTCAAATTCACCAACTATTCTATGTGCAAAAGACGGGCAATCTCCTCCTATGTGATTTACTACCCCTGAAAACTCGCTGAAGGGTCGGCTATAAGTTGACACATAAGAACTACCTAAAAATGGGCACTCTCATGGCAGAGCCTGTAGGGAGTCTCACTGCTCACCTACAAGTAGTGCCTTTCTGGTGGTGTGAACACTCCAATGACTCCACGGGAGAAAGACTGGCAATCTCCTCCTGTGTGACTGACAGCCTCTGAAAACCCGCTGGAGAGTCAGCTAACAGCTGGTTCCAGCCCAAACGGAAATGAGTTTGAGCTTTAAATGAACCTACGGTGCTGATCAGTAATCTTACTACAATTACCTAGTAAAGTGCTCTTTGAACTTTGATGGACATATAAATTAACTGGAGATCCTATAAAAGGATATATTCTGACTCAGTAAAGCTGAGGCAGGGTTGAGATCCTGTGTTTATGATAAGCTCCCAGAAAATACAAATACTGCCTATCCGCAGAATAATCTGTCCTAGGGTACTGAATTTCCTGTTGACTGGCGAAAGAACAGAAAGGTATGTCTTGGAGAAAGGTTTAGCCAGAGTGTATCTCACGTACTTAGGGCATTTTGCTAGGAGAGGTTATTCCTTGAAGGACATCATGCTTGCAAAGGAGAGAGGGACAGTGAAACAAAGGAAGACCCTCAACCAGGTAGATTAACCACTGTTTCAGTGATAACAGCAATGGGTGCAAGTGTGTCAGAGATGATAAGGATGGCACAGGATAGGACAGGGTTTAGATGAGCTACGAGTCATACCTGACTCCAGGGCACCTAACAGGAAGACTACTCTCAAATTTGCTTCTTTTCAAACCTCATGTACTCTTCCCTCCTCGCCGTTAGTTGATAATGCTGCTTGTTGTTTGCTAACAAATCCTATATGCTACCCATCCAATATGCTACCACCACATTTACAGTTACCTATACCTGTGGCCATATCATTTGCCTGCATTATCAAGGGTGAATACTTAGTGTACATAAGGTCAAGCTTGACTAGATCCCACTCCCTCCAACATATCTGTTCAAGCTAGTGTCATTCTCTCACAAATCTTTAATGTATCCCTCAATTTTGGCATGTTCCCACTATAAATCTAATTATTCTCACTTTGAACAATTCTCTTACAGCTACAACCTACCCTTATATAATCATACATGCACAAATTTCCTATGCAATCTCGAAAACAGACTGTTGTTGGATACCACCGAGTCAGGTCCAACCCATAGCTGACCCTCCAGTGGGTTTTCAGAAGCAGTAAATCACACAGGAATAGACTGACCAACTCTCTCCACTAGAGCAACTGGTGGATTCAAACCGTATACCTTTGGGATTGAAGCGCAGCTTCTTACCAATCAACCACCAGAGCTCCCTAAAACAGACTAGGAAGCAGAAAACTACTGGGAAAAAACACCTCACTACTTAGGCAAAATATAACATACAGAAGGCAAAAACTTGCTTTCCTAACTTCCTTGAGCTTCAAAGAAATGTACCATCTACAGATTTTGATTTACATTTTACTCCAAACTTACTTCGCCATATCTCTAGCTAGCTGCATGAAACGCTCTCCGTCAGATGGAGACAAATAGTTTAGAATACGCCTATAACCATCCATTGCCATTTTATGATCTCCCATCTGTTCATAAAGGCTTGATCGTTCCCACAGGTAACGCACATTAGTAGGTTCATACTTAAGGGCTGAAAAGAAAAGAAGAGAGATTACAAATTAGTATTTCATGCCCTACCTCACTCCCAAAAAAGACAGCATGGAAGCTGTTTGTAGCTAAGCCTTTTTTTTTCAGATTTAACACTTAAGATTCTGCAATGGAACCAATAAATCTTACTTCACTGGAACTCCTGACTAAATGTGACTGAAGACCAAATAAATCTAAATCCATGTATCAGTCATCTTCACCTGGACTCCTGGCCTCATGTTATATCTGAAACAGAGTTTAGAACCAACACTGATCTCAGTGGTAGGAAACTGAAGGTACTACTCATCTACTAGCCTCTGTGTTGCATTAGTTCATAATATAATAAACTTGCTGATATGAATGAAAATTGATCAGCCCCAAATACATACTCATGGTAAAAGACAATAACAGACCATGAAGAATAAATACATTTCACCTAACATCACAACCTAGAATATAACAAGTAAAATTATCAAACAGCTTATCTCACAGAATTTTATCAAAGTGAAAAGGAAATTAATTACCTTTTGAATAGCAAAAAATAGCCTGTTTAATATTGTCTTGTTCCAGAGACATTTCCGCCAGTCTCACCCATTCCTCTGTGTCGCTGGGATTTAAGTGTGCAGCAATCAACTCAAACTGTAATGATTTTTCCATATCCCCCTGGTCTTCGTATATCATGGCAAGAGTAGAGAATGGCTCATATGCCAAAGGAGCTACAATGGTGGGGTGGGAAAAAGACAAATTTGAGAGTTTGTATTAATGAGAGAGGAAAATTTAAAAAGGATTGAGAATGTTCACACAACTTGGGAGAGTATAGTCAATGTCACTGAATTGCACATTTAAAAACTATTAGCTTATCATTACTCTTTACTCTCAATTAACAAAAACTAAAAACAAAAAATTTCCACTGCCTGAGGAAAGAGGCTTATTGTGTTAAATGACACAGAGTCAGTTCCACCTAACAATAACCCTGCGTACAATAGAACAAATCACAGTCTGTCGGATCCTACATCTTCCTCACATTCACTCTCATGTTTGAAGCTCACTGCTGCAGTAGCCATGGTCAACTTGTTTTGTTAAAGATCTTCTTTTTTGCTGTTTACTTTGCCAAACATGATGTCCTTCTCCAGGAAATAGCCCCTCTTGATAATATATCCAACGTTTATGACACGAAGTCACACAATACTCATTTTTCAGCTGCATTCTGGCTGTACTGGCTCTAAGACAGACTTGTTTATTCTTCTGAAGTCCATGATATACCTGAAATGCTTTAACAGCACTATAACAGAGAGGCATCCATTCATCTTTGGTTTCCTTTATTAACTGTTCAACTATCACCAGGATATGCAACAAGTGAAAATTATCACTGCCAAGGTCAGTGACATGTTGGTTCTAAACAACATTTTTGCTTTTGAACCCTCTGAAGGTCTACTGCAGCAAATCTGCCCACTACCATACAGCTGTGATTTCCTAGCTGCTGCTTCCATGAGGACTGACTGGGGATCCAAAGAAAACAAAATTCTTAAACTTTTTCTGTTTATCATGGTGTTTATTGCCTCAATTATAAGGACTTTTATGTTGAAGTGTAATCCATACTGAAGGTTTTAATCATCCTCAGTAAATACTTCAAGTCATCTCCATTCAGCAAGCAAGGTTGCATCATCTGTTATCGGCATACCACAGCTTATTTATCAATGAATTCTCCTCCAATCCTAATGCCATGTTCTTCCCAGATTTGCTCAGAACAGAATAAGCAGGATCTAATGCTTATCAGTACTGATTTTTAAAACATTCAGTATCCCCTTCCTTTGATCAAACAAGGTTACTCCTTGATCTATATACAAATTTAGCACGAACGTAATTTAATGTTCTAGAATTCCCATTATCGATTCAGTGATGGGATAATGGGAGAAGGTGTGTCGGAAACCGTGAGGTTGGCACAGAATAGAGAGCAGTGTTAGGGTTCTTGTACATACGGTCGCTATGAGTCACAAGTGACTCGAAGCAACATAACAACACACAATTTGTTACAGTCTACACAATCAAATGCTTCTGTAGTCAGTAAGACACAGATAAAATCTCTGGTAGTCTCTGCCTTCAATGAAGATCCATCTGACATTAGGAATAATATCCCTCATTCCCTGTCCTCTTCTAAATTAGGATTGAATTTCCAGTAGTTTCCTGTTGATATGATGCTGTAATGATTTTTTAATTACTCCAGAAAAACTTTGCTTGCACATCTTATTAATTATTTACCAGAGCAAAAACATGGAAACAGCCCAAATGCCCAACCACAATGGAATGGATTGAGAAATTATGGTACATTCTATACAACAGAACACTACATAGCACGCAGGAGCAATGATTTAAGAGGTCTGAAAACCTGTTGAAGGCTCAGCTGCTGGTCGGTTTCAACTTGATAGCACAAGCCAACAATGACTTAAGAAATCTAGGAATACATACTAGATTGTAATTTTCTTAGTTTTCTTTTCATAAATTTGTAACATTTTATAAGTATTATTTTCTCTAAGGAAAGTACAATTTCTCCACCAAACTCCTCTCTTAAAAATGTGATTCAACATCCTGGGTTTAGGTATTACATTAATATAGTGTATCAGTTCATCTCATACTGCTTGACGGGAGGTGGGGCCTGAAACAGAATTTTGCTTCTGTGGCTGGTGCTCATGGAAATGGACTTGGGAGTTATTGAGCCATGCTCAGTCAGACTCTTCTTTTTTCAATACTTATTCCTTTGTATGACTTATATTGTTAAAACAACATAAATCATTCAAAGAAATAAAATTATATTGAAGAAGTTTGGTTATTTCTCTTACAAAAAAACAATTTTTATTTGGGTCAAAGTTTACAGAGCAGATTAGATCCCCATTTGGCAATTTCTCCACAAACTGTCTGCTGACAGTAGTTACGTTTTTAACAATGTGTCAGTATTTTCTTTAAAGGCTGTCTAGTTGTTTTCAGTACTCTTAACTTCCCAGTCAGGTCAATTTTAATTCTGATGAAATAATGCAGTTGCCTCAAACTACTCTAAGGAACAATCCAGGGGAAATAAGGAAACAAAACAAACTTCTCTGAATGGGTATATGCTTTGGTGTGTATATGCGCATGTAAAAAACCAAAATAAAAATGAAGGAATACAAAGTCTAAATTAAACTACTCAATGACCACTCAGGCCCAGGGATATAGCCTGCTCAACGCAGGGCATCTTGTGCTAGGGAACTCTGTTGGCTATTGCTGCTGGGTGTCATCAAGCCAAGTATGCTTCACAGCAACCCTATGATCAACAGGTAAGAACCCTGTCTTCTCCTGTGCCATAGTCATCATCTCTGACCACTCGAGTCCAGTGCTAGTCACTGTGCCATTCCATCTCGTTAAGGGCTTTCCTATTTTTCACTGACCCTCCACCTTTCCAAGAATAATGTCCCTCTCCAAGGAGTAGCCTCTTTTAGCAACATGCCCAAAGAATATGGGACGGAGCTTTGTCATCCTTGCTTCCACTGAGCATTTTGTCTGCACTTTCTCTAACACGTATCTGTTATTTTGGCAGTTCACTGGATATTTCAGCACTCTTCAACGCCACAGCTCAAAGGCATTAATTCTTCTTCTGTCCTCTTCATTCATTGTCCAGCTTTCAGGTGCATAACAAGTGACTGAAAAGATTACGGCCTGAATCAGGCATACCTCAGTCCTCAGAACGACATCACTGCTCCTCAGTAATGTGGAGAGGTCCCCAACAGCAGATTTCTTTTTTAAAAAGAGAAACAGGTGGACTCAAACCAAGTGTTTTTTAGACTGCAATGCAGCTTCTTACATGTCCTGACCTCCTGACTGCTGGTACCAAGGGTGTTGATTGTGGATCCAAGAAAGATGAAATCACTGACAACTTCAATCTTTTCTCCAACTATCATGAAGGTATCAGTCTAGTAGTGAGGATTTTTGTCACTATGGTGATACAATCCATACTGAAGGTTGTATAGTCTTTGATCCTCTGTTCAGTGTTTGCAAGTCCCCCTCGTTTTCAGCAAACAAAATTGTGTCATCTGCACAATTCAGGATGGCGATGCGTACTCCTCCAATCCTGATCTCACATTTTTCTTCACAGAGTCCAGTTTTTCAAATTATCTGCTCAGCGTACAGACTGAATAGGTATGAGCAAAGGACACAACCCTACTGTGTTACCTTCCCTGATTTAAACCATGCAGTGTTCCCTTGCTCATTCAGACAACTTCCAAGTCCAGGTATAGGTTCTTTATGAACATAATTAAGTCTTCTGGGATTCCTACTGTTCTCAATGTTAGGTGCACATGCACAGTCAATAAAACACAAATAGACATTCTTCTGGTATTCTCTGCTTTCAGACAGGATACATCTGACATCAGCAATTACATCCTTGGTGCCATGGCCTCTTCTAAAGGCAGCTTAAACTTCTGGCAGCTCTTTGTCAATGTACTGTTCTAGCCACTTTTAGATACTCTTCATCAACATTTTGTTTGCATGTGAAAATAATGATACTTTTTGATCATTTCCACATTATATTGGATCACCTTTCTTGGGAATGGGAATAAACATGAATCTCTTCCACACAATCCATAAAGTAGCTGTTCTCCAAATTTCCTAGTATGAACTGGTGAGCACAACCAGGGTTGCGTGTTGGCTGAAACATGTCTGGAGCCCTAGAGGTAAGGGACTGGGCTGTCAACTCAAAGGTTTGATTCTATCAGCTGCTCTGCAGGAAAAAGATGGGCAATCTCCTCCCCTCCAATTAACTGCCTCTGAAAACGTGCTGGAGGGTCACCTATGAGATGGTCCCAACTCAGCAACATAGAACATATCATTTGCTAAAATCTTAGAAACACAAAATAGTAAATATAAGTGATTAACCAAATGTCGCAGAGACACTGAAGAAGCTCCTCTTCAAAAGGTCAATGATGTTCCATTTAATGGAGAAATGATAAATATAAATTGTCTTTTACCAAAAGAATAGCACTGCCTAGCGGGTTATGATAACCCAGCACTGCTTGATCTGGAAAATGGAAGCAAGAAGAAATATTTTTGAAGAGTTTTTCACAGAATATATTTATCACATATTTTAAAAGCTTGAATTTACAGAGTGAATATTGACAACGGGCTTGAGCACATCAAAGATTGTCAGGGTGGCACAGGATAGGACAAAGTTCTTCAGATGGTCATTACTGGTGGCAGTCAACCTGATGACACCTAACAACGTTAAAAAGACAGTAAAAATCTAAAAGTCCTTGCACACCCACATTTACTGCGGCTTTGTTCACAATAACAAAGAGCTGGAAACGCTCAAGTGCCCATCAACAAACAAATGGATAGAAAAGCTCTGGTATATTCACACAATGGAATACAAGGAACTCATGCAATATTATTCAAAATGGATGACCCTGGAGGACATTATGCTAAGTGAAATATCTCAGTCACAAAAGGACAAATATTGCATAGGGCCACTGTTGTACAATGGGACTGACATTAGGGCTGAGGGAAGACAGAAAAGGAAGGGAGGAATAGTGTATACTGCATTGAAACAGATGAGGGACAGAACTGTTTAAAAGGGATATATGAATGGGTATTCTTGTCATTACAGAAGTCCAGAGTGAAAGCTGAATGGTGGAATGGACTTCGGGGGAGGGATTGCATAAAAATGAAAGAGTTTTTCTTTTCAAAAAGAAGAGTGAGTTGGGGGGAAAGAGGTGAGCAACAATGAATGAATGGAAACTCTAAGTCTCTGTAAACTTTCCTTTCAATTAACTAAAAAAGTATAAAATGAAAAAATAATTAAAAAGTATAAAAGTCTTGAAATGATTGGAAAAAATGCAATAAATATTAGGAATATGTCATTGAGTCATATGCTACTACTGATTGTCTTTTTCTTGATAATGACTCTTATATAAGTGAAAAGTGGCAAAAATCTTTAATGTCACAATCATTTCAAGCTTCAAAAATATTTTTCAAATGGTACACTGAATTTCGCCACCACCTGATTTAATAGATTATCATCAACAAAGTTTCCAGAGAACATACCTTGTCTTATGATTTCCATGCACATCAGTATCGCTTCTTCACGCTCTCCACGAGCAAAACGAATGTTGGCTTCGCCCATGAGACCTCTCAGAGCTCTGGGGAGTTTACTCCGAGGTCTTTTCTCCTGTTCGGGGTAAAATAATGTTTAGATTGAAATGTAATAAACTCTTATGTTTTAATTCTAAAAATATTTACAAGTACAGAAAACTTTTTAATCACCTACATTCAGAAGTGAAGACTAACTAGTTGAAATTTTAACTGATCCACTATCTTTTATATTTAAAATTCAGTCAGGAAAAATTATTATACAAAAATTATCCTGACAGTCTCCAAACTGGACAACCTCAGAAAGTTTCAACAAAGATCTATTAAAAAAGCTTTCTACAATATGAAGTTCAAAGCATAGTAAAATACATAAAGAAAAAAACTATGATGGTTAATAATTAGAACATTACCAATTCCTTACTTATCAACATATTTAAGTTCCAAAGATCTTGTTATTATGTGAATATCAGCATTATAAAAAATGGAAGATGTTTGGAAAATTACTACTTAACTTGGGAGGGACTGGCGAGCATTATGCTGAGTGAACTAACTCAGTCCCATAAGGACAAATACTATGTAAGACCATTATTGTAGAAATAGAAAGAGAACTAGCAAAATGGGTATAAGGATCCAAGGGAGGAAGGGTAGGAGCAAAGGGCTGAGAACGCTTTGGCAGGGCGGGGGGTTGTCATCATAGGGCTGCACAGTCTGATGAGTAATAGGAGGGTGCATAAAAGAAATGGGAAAGATCTGTGTGAGGAATAATGCATACTAACTCTGTAAGCAAATTAATATAAAATAAAAATTTATCATTTAAAAAAAATGCCAACGTCATTATAAAACTGCTAAATTACTGAAAAGCAATGATGTCACTCTGGAGATGAAGGTGCTCCTGATACAGGCCATAGTCTTTGCAATCACTTGTTATGTGTCAGAGATCTGGACAATGACTAGGGATGATGTAAGAATTGATGCTTTTAAGCTATGGTGTTGGAGAAGAGTACCATGGTCTGCAAAGAAAACAGACAGGTCCGTCCTGGAGAGGGTTAAACCAGGCTGCTCCTTGGAAGCAAGGATTCTGAAGCTTCATCCTTGGAGAGGAACGTCATGCTTGGGAGGGTGGAGGGGACAGCGCAGGAGAGGAAGATGATTAAGAGACTGGGGTAATGGGTGTAGGTGTGTCAGAGACAGTGAGACTGGCACAGGAAAGAGCAGGGTTTAGGGGTGTTGTACATAGGGTCACTATGAGTCTCAGGTGACTCCATGGCATATAACAACAACAACAAATTACATCATTACATAACTGCCAAGCTGCTGAGAATCACAACCCAACCATAATGACACATAACTTCAACCATCACTCGCAGCATTATTCTCATCTCACAACTCCACATTACTGCCAAATATATGTTACAGTGCACAAAACAGGACAGTGTATTATAATTATAAATGCAAAATGTCAGATAATGAGAAAGTAAAAAAGGGAGAAGTCTTACTAATTAGAGCAGCAGCAAACAGAGAACTGGATGCTGCAAAATGGATCTATGTGCTAAGATGCAATCTGCTAATAATCCTCTTTTCTTCCAATTTGTCCATTCAGAATAAACTTTGTTTAAAAAATAATACAAACTTTTAATAGCAAAGTTACAATATGTTTTGACTATAATTAGAATTTTACATTAAAAATCTTTGATGCAAACATAAAGTCCAGCAACACTGATTTTTTGATGATGTATCTTTTCATATAATTTCAACTTTTTATCAAGGTACGTGTGTGTGTGTATATATATATATATATATATATATATACACACACATAGGTAAATAATCTAAAAACTTTTCAATTATCAATTTTTACATTATTTTATAATAATCAAAATATGGAACAATTTACTTTCATCATTTTTTTGGTCTCACGATTGAGGGCCATCTCCAACATAAATACATCGCCTGCAGTGGGTTGTTCAGACGTTTCTTCCTCTTCTTCATCTTCATCCTCTTCCTCCTCATCATCTTCATTCTCTCCAAGCATGGAAGCAAAGACTTTGTGAACTGACTTACTGACTCCATCTGATGTTTCTCCTGAAGAAAAAGACATTGAAATGGGGGAAGGATGAGGGAAATATGTGTAAAAAAAGAGCCTTAAAACTGTAATAGTCAAAAGACTTAGGAGGACTCAAGAAAAACTCAGTTCTCCCATTTATCTGGAATATAAATTTCTACCACAGCAACACCAAATTTAAAAGTGAACAAATAAACACTTGCCATAATCAAGAGAAGAAAACTAGCACAAAGCACATTTAATAAATTGTATTTATTTAAAAGGAAATAGTTAATAAAATTTAACATCTATCTCAAGTAAAAATTCTTAATCAGTTGGAAATGGAAAAGGTATCTTTCATTTTACAAACAGATGCAAGCATTCTTCCACAAACACACTTAACGGTAAATTATTTAAAGTTACAGGGATTAAAGCAAAGATGCTTCCTATCACACTTCCATTCAGCATCCCAATATAGATTCTTGCCAATGAAATAAAAGGAATAAACAGTAAGGAAGAAATAAAACTTATTCACAGATGACGTGAGTATCTACGTAGAAAAGTCAAAAGAATCTACATCACAAACCGTTAGAATAAATAACCTTGCTGGATACAAAATCAAAATGCAAAATGTAATCATATTTTTTTCTATCAGAACCAATAAGCAGAAAATTTAATTAAAAGGAGACCTTGCTGCTCTGTGGTAATCTGCAATGTTTAGGTGGCTCAGATGTTTTGTGGCTAAGTACCAGCTTAAACAAAACAGTCCTGGGGGCACATGGTGCAGGACTCAGCTGCTAACCAAAAGGGTAGAGGCTGGAAAACATCAACCCACCCTACAGAAAGATGTGACACAAAAGGACAAATACCGCCTGGTGCCACTGCTGTAGAAAGTGACTGACATCAAGGTTGGGGTAAGACTGAGAAAAACTGGATAGATTATGTATACTGAATTGAAACTGATAAGGGAGAGAACAGTTTAAAAGTGATATATGATAGCAAATTGTGATTATAACAGGAATCCAGAATTAAGGTTGCATAGTGGAGTGCATTTGGGGCGTGAGGTGGGCGTGGGGGTGTATTGTATACCAAGGAAGAAGTTTATCTTTTGCTTTTCAAAGAGAGGAGCGAACTGGGGTGGTGGGGTGTAAAGAAAAAAGTGCAACAATGAATGAATGAATGAATGAATGAAAATCCAAAATCTCTGTAAATGTTCATTAAAATTAATAAAATTAAATTTAAAAAAAGGAAAGAAGTGACAGTCAGCTTCTATAAACAATACAAAGCGCTGGAAAACTTTTGTTGTTGTTATGTGCCGCAGAGTGACCTACAACTCACAGTGACCGTACACACAATGGCTCTAAACCCTTTCAGGTCCTGAGCCAGTCTCACTGTCTCCAAAACACCTGCTCCTATTGCCCCAGTCACTGTGTCAATCATCTCATTCAGCATCCTCCTCTCCTGTGATTGTCCCTCCACCTTTCCAAGCATGACATCATCATTCTCCAAGAATTAGTCCCTCCTGGTAACACACCCAAAGTATGTGAGATGGAGCTTCAAAATCCTCGCCTCCAGAGAGCAACTTGGTTTCACCCTCTTCAGGATAAACCTTTTGGCAGTCCAACACTTGGATCACTAAAAGTTGACAATTCAACCCCACCTAGTGGCTCTGTGGAACAAAAGTAGACTACTGCCCAAAATACCCTCCAGAGCGCGTTTCTACTCTATAACACGCACCTGGGATTCACACAGTAATCAAGTTTAGGATTGGTTTTAGTTTTATTTAGTAATGCCCTGGAGCCAAGACAATGAATATTTCAATTAGCCAACTGTGCTAATGCCTGTATAAATCCTATCCTTTCTTCTTTTTATCCAGGGTCTAGGGAAAGTTCTATGCCAATTATTTTCTAATAAATTGGGAGCTTTAAATCTTAACAGAATTAATGGTATGACTGTGCTGGGTCTAGGAAGTCTTCCTGTACTTGGCCATTGAGCCAGTTCATGAGTCAGCTAACCTCGTTTTCAGTAAGAGTCTAATGCTACCTTCCACGGGCAGCTTCAGGCAACAGGACTAGAGGTCCCTTGCTGCTGGAGTTCTACCTCAAAAACTTGGTTACAGAAGATCTGCTCCACCCTAGCAGAGACAAGGACAAGGTTTGTAGAATGGGAGCTCCTTTTCCAACTCATCTGATTGGCAAGAGAAAGACTTTTCTAAACTTCAGCTAGGGATCAGGCCCTTTCTTCCCATTATAGTCTTGGGTGGCAAGAATAAAGCTTGTTTGTTTTCTACCTACCTTTGAGAATATGCTGTTGGTGGAAAGTGGTTTCTATAGGAAAAAGAATCACCTCTACTTCAATCCCCTAAAACTGGTAAGTTTAGTTCTCAATCAGATTCAATACTCAAAACATTCCAAGTAATCGGACAGAGGTAAATGGATACCAAGAGCTATTTATTATCAGCATTGCAATCACAAGAAAGGTATTATCAACCAATTAAATTATAAATTAGTACACTGGCACAGTTAACAGGCAGTCTGGTAGCAGTAACCAAATTTAGTATCTGGATGCTCAAGACTAGACTCTGGAATGAAGTAAAACACAACATTACCTATGCTGTTTGTGAAGTCCTAACTGGGTAACTAACCTGCTTTTCACTGATATTTCTGTTATCTCTAAAGCAGTAGTTTGGAAGCCACTTTCTAGAAAGTGCAATTCATTACAGTTTTGGGAAATGCAGTTTAGAATTAAGTAGTCATCAACTGAGAAAGTGGATTTCAAAAACGATGAGTATAAAAAGGCCCCTAAACCAAATACTGATGTCAACTCGAAACACATTTCCAACACTGGCACACTAAATAAAAATAATCATTACAATAGTCAACAACACAGATATCCACTGAGTGCTAGAGTGGTGATCTGCTAATTGAAAGCTGGTAGTTTGAATCTACCAGCCATTCTGAGAAAGACTGATTTTATGATTTATAGCCTCCATATCCCAACTTTAACTAACGCTTACCCCCACAATAAGGGATTTATCTTTAACTGCCCCACAAATTGCTGTCTGTCAGATACTCCTCTAAATCTGAACATTCAGATTAAGACAGACTAGGAAGAAGGATTGGCCACCCACTTCTGAAATAGCAGGCCTCTGAAAACCCTATGCACTGGACCAATTGGCAGCGTCAGGATGGATGATGAAGGGATTGAGAGTGTTCACAGCTTCACTTTGCAAGGCTCCACAGTTAACACTCTTGGTACCAGCAGTCAGGAAATCAAAAAGCGTATCGCAATGGTAAAGTCTGCCGTTAGGGACCTCTCAAACGTACTCAGGAGCAACAGTGTCTCTCTGGAGACTAAGGTGCGCCTGATACAGGTCATGGTATTTGCAATCGCTTGTTATGCATCAGAGAGTTGGACAATGACTAGGGAGGACAGAAGGAGAGTGGATGCTTTTGAGCTGTGGTGCTGGAGAAGGGTACTGAATGTACCCTGGACTGCCAGGAAAACAAACAGATCCATCTTGGAGAGGATTAAACCAAGCTGCTCCTTGGAGGCAAGGATTCTGGGACTTCGTCTGACATACTTTGGACATGTTGCCAGGAGGGACGGGTCCTTGGAGAGGGACATCATGCTTGGGAGGGTGGAGGGACAGCGCAGGAGGGGAAGACCCTCTATGAGATAGATTGATTCGGTGACTGGGGTAATCGGGATAGGTGTGTCAGAGGCAGTGCGGTTGGCACAGGATAGAGCAGGGTTTAGAGCTGTTGTGCATAGGGTCGCTATGAGTCGGAAACGACTCGATGGCACATAACAACAACAACAACATATCCTAATGGAGAGGCACTGTCAGACTCAACAGATAGCAGTGGGTATTAGAAATGAAGCACTGTGCTCTTGATAAATGAGGTAATCTATAACAGAATATCACAACCAAGAAATGTCTTCATTAAATTACCTCCCTTAGGGGCCTTTCCAAAGTACTGAAGAGCAATGTTGTCACTCTGGAGACTAAGGTGCACCTGATACAGGCCGTGGTCTTTGCAATCACTTGCTAGGCATCAGAGAGCTTAACAATGCCTAGGGATGATATGAGAAGTGATGCCTTTGAGCTTTGGTGTTGGAGAAGAGTACTGAATATAC
Source organism: Elephantulus edwardii (assembly GCF_000299155.1). NCBI lineage: Eukaryota > Metazoa > Chordata > Mammalia > Macroscelidea > Macroscelididae > Elephantulus > Elephantulus edwardii. The sequence goes on along the minus strand of NW_006399751.1, from coordinate 15,514,169 downwards.
CATGAATTGCTAAGAAAACAGACAAGTTCGTCCTGGAGAGGGTTAAATAAACCAGGCTTCTCCTTGGAGGCAAGGATTCTGAAGCTTCGTCTGACATACTTAGGACATGTTGCAAAGAGGGACCAGTCCTTGGAAAGGAACGTCATGCTTGGGAGGGTGGAGGGACAGCGCAGGAGAGGAAGACGATTCAGTGACTGGGGTAATGGGTGTAGGTGTGTCAGAGACAATGAGATTGGCACAGGAAAGAGCAGGGTTTGGGGGTGTTGTACATACAGTCGCTATGAGTCTCAGGGGACATAACAACAACAACAACAACAACAGGCACACTTTAACATTTAACTCAAGAAGCAAATGTTCTTAACCTACCATCATTGCCATCTTTGTTCTGGGATTTGGCGGAGTCAATTCCTGATGATGATGGACCTTCAAAGGCATCTGCATTTTCTTCAGCCAGTAACTTTTTCTTTTCCTGAAGACTCTGTGATGGAAAGGAAAAGATTTCAAAACCTAACATTTGTTTCATTATGTGTTGCATATAAATAGGGATATAAATGTACAAATATGATTTGCACAAATATGTGGAGTCTTCTCTAATAGTTAAAGTATTTCAAAACATTTGAGCTTTACCCGTCAGTATGAATTATTTGTAAAAAAGATACTAAAATTATCTTGGCAATCTCATGAATTTAGAAATTGTATCCTAGTCTCTTAAATTAAACAAGAGATGGAGACAGGCATTATCAATTGCACAGAGTAGGTAAAAAATTTATAGCTGATATACAAAAGATGGCATCACGTTCATTTTTCCTCAAATTATTTCAAATATTTGAGAAAATTTAAGAGGTTTTTTTTTTTTTCCTAAGTGATTTGAATACTTACGAAAAATAGTTATGGACATTTTATTACGAGACAAGAAAAGCATTTGGTTTTTTTCCTCAGGTTAAATTATGCCAGTGGGAAACTCTAAAATGAAAACCCAACTATCCTTAGTTGAGAAAGAAAAAATTGAGTAAAGACCTAAATAATGAGGTAGGCGGCTTGCCTCCTCAAAGCCACAAAAGGATTTAGCAGCAAAGCTTGAACTAGACTCCTGACTCTAAATCACATTTAAATCACATTCCGATTTAAACTATTGTGAAAGTTCCATTTTAACCTCCAAAGGCGAAACCATTGTCAAAATCTCTCACTTGGCAAAAGAGCCAATTTAACCGAGACAAAGGCAATCCGGGAGAAGGGATGCGTATGTTTAAGAATTTAGCACAAAAAAAATAAAAAGAACTTAGCACAGAGATAAGAAACAGGGTGGTGACAGAGTGTCGAAACGAAAGAACAGAAAATGCTAGCCTGCCAGATCGGAGCCCCCAGACTTCGCTTTTTGTTTTTATGGACAAAGAGAGAACGGCATTCAAGCTTAACAGCTCACTTTTTTCTCGCGGATTTTTCTCTCTTCTCTTCGCCCTTCGAACTCTTCAAAGGATATTTTCCCTTCCAAGTAGTCGATGAGCTCCGGGCTGAATCCCGACATGTTGACGGGTTCCCCTTTTTTTGCCCCAACAAAACGGGACAGGAAACCGGAAGAACAACTTCGATCAGGCCCGCCCTCCGCGGTGACCCGGCGTCCTCCAGATAAACCGCCCGGCGTGCGCCGCAGCCTCCGCGCTCGAGTTCTGTAGTAGCGAGCACCGGCTGGGGTCTCAGAATGAAACCTTCTTCCTCCAGTTTAAGATTATAATGCAGATAACCATAGGTTTTTAAAGAGATGATTCAGTGGCTGGAGTAATCGGATGGGTGTGTCAGACGCAATGTGATTGGCACAGGGTTTAGGGCTGTTGTACACAGGGTCGCTTTGAGTCGCAAACAACTCGACGGCACATAACAACAACATCCTTAATCTTAATGGTGTATCCCTAATCCCCTTTTAAAGTATTTATTACATTCTCAGTGACTATTTCCCTTTCTGAATATTTGTTAATTACCAACTTTGATGTTGTGATTTACTTAACCATTTGCTCCGCCACACCTTGCAGCTCTCCTATCCTGATAAACTATAAAGCCTTCCTTCCATTTTCTTGGGTAAAATGACATCTTCTGCATTGAATGGCACTGAGATAGGGCAGCCAGAACCAGACTTCTTGTAAGATGTTGTTGCATTAGGTCAGAAAACAATGAGACTGAAGTTTTCCCCTAATGATACAGGACCACACCTGATTGAAGTGAACTCTTTGAAACTCATGGCCCACAAGTTGGAACCGTTCGTTAATTTGGTTTTCTACACTGGTGATTTTGGTGAAACATTCTTCTAGATCGTGTAACCCTGGTAAGTCCACTTGCTGTACAGAGGTAATTCGTGGTTGCTGTGAAGACGAACACAGACACTGATGAGTCAAATGCGAGAATGATTACCCACAGTGGACAGTGTTTGGTGGCACTCCCCCATTAAAACAAGCTTGGAAGCAGTAGTGGCATCCACTTCGGTAATAGCTTGCCTCTGGAAACCCTATGAACCTGGAGAAAGGACGAAAGTTATAGAGGTGTCCAGGACTTTCATTCATTGGGTCCCTATGAGGCGCCTGCGACTCAACGGCACTTAACAACACCACCACCACGCTGCAGATTATCCCTCATTTTCCAGTGGAGTCGCTGGGGGATTTGAACTGCCAGAGAGGTGCCACCTTTGAGCTAACAGCACAGTTCTCCATAGAGAACGTGACATTTTTCAAATTAAGGGAACTGAAGAACAAATTAAAGCCTTGAATTACAAATGTATGGAAAAGTCTGTAAGCAAACTTTTGAATAATGCAAGAAGCATTAAAAGAAGGGGGAGGGAATACATAAACCCTGTTCTAAAAAGAATTCACATTGTACCATTTCAAGAAATAGCATATGATCAAGAACAGTCAATGAAGGAAGAGTTCAAAGTGCACTGATGGCGTTGAGAACAACAACAAAAAAAGGCTGCAGAAATTGATGGAATAACAGTAAATATGTTTCAACAAACAGATGCAGCCTTGGACATTCTCACTACTCAAGAAATCTGAAAGGCAGTTACCTGGTCAGCTAATTAGAGAAGATCCACATTTGTTCTAATTTCAAAAAATGGAGATCCAAGTGTGGAAATTATCAAACAATGTCATTACTAGCACATACAAAAAAAATCTTATTGAAGATTATTTTTTTAAATGTATTAAGGTTTATTGGAAAGAGATGATCCTTAACCTATTTAAAACTGTTTGTTGCTGTTGTTATGTGCTGTCGTTTGCGACTCATAGCGACCCTATGTACAACAGCCCTAAACCCTGCTCTATCCTGTGCCAATCTCATTGCCTCTGACACACCCAACCCGATTACCCCAGTCACTGAATCAATCCACCTCATAGAG
>NW_006399751.1:15487740-15509100 GCF_000299155.1 Elephantulus edwardii | reverse complement strand
TCGGAAACACATAGACTATTATGGAGATTGATTTTGGAATTTAGATTCACTGTTATCAATTGTGCTTAGCCGTACATGTTCATATCCTTGAAGAATGTGGCATCAAGATTGGAAGAGGACGCATCAACAACCTGCTTTATGCAGATGCCGCAACCCTGCTTGCAGAAGATAAAGATCACTTTAAGCACTTATTGAAAATCAAAGAGATGTCAGTATGGATTATATTTCAGCATCAAGTAAACAAAATTCCTAACCACTACATCACTAGCCAGGAGAAAAGATTGAATTTGTCAAGGACTTCCTTTTACATGGGTACTTGGACCCACAATCAAAACTCTCAGTACCAATAATCAAGAAATCAAAAGGTGAGTTGCATTAAGAAAATCTGTTTTTAAGGACCTTTCTACAGTGCTATAGAGCAATGATATCCATTCGGAGACTGAGTTGGGCCTTATCTAAGCCATGGTATTTTCAGTTGCATTTATTACATCTGAAAGTTAGACAGTGAATAGGGATAATGGAAGAAAATGAATGCCTTTGAATTTTGGTGTTGGAGAAGAGTACTGTATAACGTAGGACCTGCCACCTCGCCCCCCCCCCCGAAAAAGAGCAAACAGATCTGTCTTGGATGAATTGTAAGCAGGTGTTCCATAGAAGCAAGGAAGGTCAAAGTTCCTTTCAGATTTGTTAGGCATGTTGTTATGAGGGACCAGTTCTCTGAAAAAGACATTATACTTGACAAGTCAGAGGATCAATGAAAGAGGAAGACCCTCAAAACAAGGTGGGTTAGGGACTATGTCACTGGGCTCAAGTAGGGCAGAGGCAGTAAGGATGGTGCTGGACAGGACAAGGTTCCGCTTTACTGTTCATTGGCTGCCCTGAGTCGTCGACACCACGTTATGGACAGCTTTACTGGCCAGTCTTGTCCTTGTGAATCTTGCTTTGTAGCCTCAGACTCACTGTCAGCCAGTTGTTCTTCTCTCATGGTGATGTTCTATAGATTTTCAAGTTTGCGTGTCTTCATGGGAGGAGACTACCTATCTTTACATACAGTCTTCTAATGCTCAGGATTTTACCAAAGAATTGGATAGAATTGAAAGTGCATTTGGGATAGGCAGAAGAGTTAAAATGTTGGGCAAGTAGCTCAATACACAGCTAAGATTATAAACAAATCACAAGGAGCTTGTCTTACGGATATGTGTGCTTCTCTATGACCGTGCTGCTGCTGCTAAACAATATAGCAAAATGGGAAACCAGGACCAAAAAGAGGGGAAAGTTCCGATCTCCAGTCCCACCTAACCTATTATCAGTTGCTGTTTAACATAACAACAATAAACCATCAAATAAACTTTGCTATTTGGCAAAAAAGCACAGGAAAGGGAGGATTTACCAAGAGTGGAGGGAAGTAGCTCACAGCTCAAAATCATTTACTTGTTACAAAAGATTCCTAGGTTTCCACCTAGATATCATATTTGGCAAGTAAATCGGGTGGAGTAAATTGAGGCAATCAGCTAGGAGGGGGTTCTGCCTTGATGGTACACAGAAGGACAGTACAAATCGCTTGGGGAGTTCTGATGGCTTAATGTTGGGTGTTGTGCTGCCAATTCAAAGGCACGTGGTTAAAATCCACCAGCTGCTCTGTGATAGAGAGATGGGCACTGCCTTCTTGAGCAATTCTCAGCCTCTGAAAATCCAACGAAGGGTCAGTTATGAGTCACTTCAGACCTGATAGTACATAGCAACAAATCATTTACAGGGAAATGTCTCCCCTTTAGTTTCCCCAAACAGAGAGGGAATCATATCTAAGAAGTGTTGGAGAAGAGTGCTGACTGTCTCATGGACTGCCAAAAGTAAACATGTCCTGGAGAAAATACAGCTAGAGTGCTCCTTAGAGGCAAAACTAATGGGCACATTGTTAGGAGGGATTGGTCCTTGGAAAAAGACATACCATTCGGAAAGGTGGAGTGTCAGGGAAGGAGAGGAAGACCTTCAAAAAGATGAATTGACACAGTGACTCTATCAATGGACTCAAATATATCAGAGATGATGAAGATGGTTCAGGATAGGGCAAGGTTCAGATCCATTATTCGTAAAGTCTCTATAAGTCGTAGTGGACTCGATAGCACCTAACAACAACAACAACTCTTGTATGGGGATAAAGAGAAATCAGAAAGAAAAGAAGTAGTTTCCTGCTTTGGAGAATGCTTTCCTAAGATTCCTCATAAGGGAGCTGCTAGTAAACTTGCCTTGACTCACTTGAGTCTAGAATCAGAATGTGAGAATGATAATTCTGGAGATGTAGACTCATTTTATAGAGATTAAGAGGCAAGAGGCTAGATGATCGTTTTCCTGCAATGAAACACCTTAAGGACATAAATATTCTCTTAGAGGTCATAATGCAGCAAAAGTTCTTAAAATTAACCTTTCTGTCTTTGCTATTCTACCCTGTGAGTGATTTGTCCCCTGGTGAGTCAGAGGTAAGCCCGTTACCGTGTGACAGAGTTGAAATGTTAAAGCAGTAATGAAAACAGCAAAAGAAACAATATTCTGCTAAGGACTTGCAGGTTGAATCTTGGAAATAAATCAAAGTGGAAAGTTTGATGGAATTAAAGCATAGAACATATGCCATGGCATTAGAATGCGAGAATATGGAGAAAGGACAAGACCTCTTGTCAAGAGGAGAAACAAGGATGGGATGTGACCCTTGTTTGAAAATATTTTTTTAATTGTAGAGCACCTTTTGAAGGATACTTGCAGAGCAAATAACATTGAAGGAGAGATACAGCATCTTTCTCTAGGCTGAAGATCAGATTTGTTTTTTGAAAAGTCTATTAAAGAACAAAAAGAATTGATGCCTTTGAGTTAGAGTGGCAGTGAAGAATATTGACTATGCCTCTTAACTGCCAGAAGAAAAACGCAGATCTCTCTTGAAAGAATAGCCAATATACACCTTAGAAACAAGAATAATGAGTCTTCATCTCAGGTATTGTAGACACATTATTAGTGAAAACTAGTCTCCACCAGAGAAGAAAGACATCATTGTGTGGTGAAGTTAAAAAAAAAAATCATTAATAAGATGATACAGTGACTGAAATGCTGTTGTTGTTTGGTGCCATCAGGTTGAGTACGACTGTGATTTCAAGTATAGCAACAATTGGGAGGCTGACAGAGGATCAGGCAGTGTTTCCTTCAGTTGTATTTATGAGTTACTATGAATTGGAATGGATTCAACGGCACCTCGCAATTTAATGAAAAGAATGAGTCCTTCTAGAGTGATGTTGACAGGCTCATTAGCAGCTTCCTTAGAAGGGAAGGAGTAGTTTCCTTAGTCTTCTTCAACTGCTACACTGACCCAGTGTGTTCAAAACACATACCTGGAGCCACCACTACATGGCCCCTGTGGTGCTTGGGAGATAAAGGAATCCATGCAAATGTGAAGTTAATGCTATCTAATACTCTATGAGTAATAACACTTCACTGTCTCAGACCCAGAAGTCTCACCTGTTGACCTAAATCTTAGATTTCATTAAAAACGAAATGTCTTGACCATTCTAGAGCTAAGAAAGGGCGTGTATCATTTAAAGGGTTGATTATCATAATGTCTTTCCTTGTTCATTGTTTTGTCATTCATCACATGGCTTGATGGGTTATGCTAATGATGTGAATGAAAATGCAAACTCATTGCTATCAAGTCAGAACTACCTCATCGCTTGCCTTCCTGTAGGTTTTCAGAGGCTGCTCAGCCTTTGGGGCACAGACATTCCTACTCCAGTTAGACCATAGCACTAGCAGCAGTAGGAGTGGAGAATCTGACACTGATGTGCGATAAAGCTGACCTGGGACTGCTATCCCACAGAGCCAAATCAGGTGCTTTTACCCAAGTTTGCTCAGAGAAAACTTGGGGAAAACAACATCAGGCATAGGACTAAGAGATCTTTCCAACACTGTAGGTCCAAGAACCTGTAAGCACAACTAAGAAGCTGTACTAACTGAAGAATTGTATCCTTTTATCCCCAGTCTGAATTGTAGCCGATTAACTTTCCTAATAAACTCCGCGATTGGGAGTACTGTCTGTGAGTTTTGTGTGGCCATTGCAAGGGATCAGCAGGCCCAGTAGAAGAGCAATGAGAGCCCGAGGAGGGATGGTTAGTGTTAGAATTGATAGGTGTGGAGAGTGTGGGGCATCAGTTGGTTTATATTGTAGATGCTGTCAATGAGACTGTTTCTCCTGTGGAGTTAGTGGTCCCCATCAGACTATCTAACTTCTTAAACACCTGGTAAAGGAAGCACCCAATGAAGAAATCAGTGTTGAGAAGTTGCCAGGATACGTTTAGAGAAGTATCATGAACCACTTGAGAGCTTATAGCATCTGCAAAATATTTATTTCCATTGTAGGAAATACTATACTTCTTTTGTTTAACTAACAATAGTTCCCAGTCAAGAGAAAAATAATTTCCCTAGTGGACTTTTATAAAAGTGTATAGAGGAGTCTACTTTTCAAAATGAAGTGGGAGGGCTACTAACACAGTGTCTAGGGACCAGGTATGCTAACGGCACACAGTATATTGAAGATTTGTTTGTCCACAGTTACCAATAGCACTACCATTAAGAGATTCTAGTTAGTGTAGGGTGTTTATCTGTCCTCAGCAAGTATCTGTAAATTGTGAGGAATTTTTCAGCAGGATCCATTCTGCTGGTTCTGAGACTTTGCCATGTCCTATCTAAACTGCCTCCCATGGATGTCTTTCCATCTCAGCGATCTTAAAACTGCTATCAGTTGCATCCAGAGCAGGGATAATGGTGAGAAAGTGAAAACTGATTACAGAGAATTGGCTGTGGTGGCTGTTGTTGTAAAGATGGTTCCAATGCAGGGTCACCCTTTATATAATAGGATGAAATACTGCCTGATCCGATGTCATCCTGGCAATAGGTGCTAAACTTTAAGCCTACTGTTCCAACTCTGTCGGTTCATATTATAAATAGTGAAACATCCTCTATCCGCTATCAGTTATCTGAACAACCTATACTTTTGTGAGAAAAATCTCATCAATATTTATTTATATTTTTTATTGTTAGTGATCTATTTAAAAAATAACATCCAATCACATCTTTTTGTGGAGATTTACACAGCAGTTTAGGTTTCCATTCAATAATCTATACACATATTTTGCAGTGATATTGGTTACATTCTCCACAATGCATGGACATTCTCATTGTTTCCATTCTGGTTTTCCCATTTCCATGAATCGAGTTTCCTGGGTCCTTTACTTTCTGGTTTTTATTTAGAAGTAATTATTGCCAGCTTAGTCTCTTATAGAAGATTTTTTTAAGGAGAAGAGTGACTTCCCCCACTTTTTTAAACTGTTATTTTAATCAAACTTCACAGAAAAGTTGGATTTTTATTCATTCATTGATGCACATTTTCCTCTCTATTCCCACAGACCAGTTCACTTAAAAAAAATTCATTCATTATTGCATCAAGTTTCCCCCTATCCCACACTTCTCTCCCAGTCCATTTTGCTATGCACTTCTTATTCTGGACTGTTGTCGCACGAATCATGCCTAATAATGTATTCCTTTTAAATAGTTCTTTCCTTCATCTGTTCCAAAGCAGTGTTCATTATTTATCCTGTTTTCTTAGTTTCCCCCAATACCCATTTCAGTCCTGTTTTATACCTATTGTGTGATGCAATATTTATCCTTTAGTGACTGAGATATTTCACTCAGCTTAAATCCTCCAAGGTCACCATGTTGTGTAATATTTTAGGAGTTACATGTTTTTCAGTGCTGTGTAGTATTCTATTTTGTGAATATACCACAGTTTTTCTAAGCATAGTGTTTATAGGTGATATTCTTTATTTTGTGAATAAATCTGAAAGTTATTTAGCTAAAAATGACCACAAGGGCTAATTTGGCTTATAATTTAAAGAGCATCTCTGAGTAATAGTATCAGAAACTTATCCAATCTCAAGCAGTTCAGTAAATCTAGGTTGTTTTTTTTTTAAAAAGAATTTGAGTTCTGTTCAACATTTTCCTTCCATTTGTCAGAGTCCATCTATTTTAGCTCTGATCAGAATGGTCAATAGTGGCAGCTAGGTACCATCTTACTCTTAATAATTACTTACATTTTTAAATGGAAAAAATATTCTTATATTCTTGACATTAACTAGAAACAGCTGTAAGAATGGTAGCATCCTTTTTTTTTTTAACTTCAGTAAGTATTTACTGAACACTTGCAATAGGCTAGATACCCTGGTATATTGTAGTGACCTGAAGACTAAATTAATTAGACATGCTGCTCTCTTTGCTCCCAGATTTCACAATCCTCTAGAGGAAAGAGACAACTAACTAGAGCAGAACATGCTGGATCAGACACAAAATCTGTTTCACACAAACATTTTATTCTTGATTTCAGTATTAACTATCCACAATAAAGCCATGGAAAATAATGCTCAAGTGCACTCCAAAACCCACCAAGTCCATTGCCATTGAATCTATTCATACTCATAGCAACTTAGCTGACAGAACAGATCTGCCCTGTAGTTTCCAAGACTGTGAACCATTATGAAAGTAAACTGCCACTTCTTTCTCCCACCAGGAAGGTACATCTTAAATCTGAAAATGCAAAATGGAAACATAAGGTGACACATGAAAATGGAGGGGAGAGAACATACAAAAGTTTAGCTGTGACTATGATGGACATTTTCTAATATGAAGCTTTATCTGTAGTTTCAAGATAGCCAGAACCTGAAAGAACAAGGAAATCGTGTCATTAAGTAGAAAATGTGAAGACTGCAGAAACCACACAAAGACACAAAGAGCTACATATCTTAATGAAACCTGGTTTTGTCCACATTTGGGGTAATTTCTAATTAGGAAAAGAGCTTATGCTGATAAGTTATAATAGAAATCATAAATGATAAGCTTTACCTCTTTAACTAGTCACAATAATACCATAGTATCATAATACTGCCATTTAGTCCTTCTTCTGCTTCTTGTTCTTAATCATCTCATTCCATGTGCACATTTAAGCATTTATTTGGCATTTTCTGATATTTCATCAGTGTCTATGAAGTCCTGTTGTTGTTTTTGCCTACCATAGAGTTGCAACTGACTCATAGCTGACTTTCCAGCAGGTTTTCAGAGGCAGTAAATCATATGGGAGAAGACAGCCCATCGTTTATCCACAGGGCAGCTGGTGGATTTGAATTGCATGACTTTGGGTTGGCAGCACAATGCCTTACCACTAAACCACTAAAGCTCTTTTATGAAGCACTAATGATTAGTATTTGTAGTTTGCAGGTGAAGAAACCATGATTTACATGTGATTATCATGTAATACTTCACATTATAAAGTTTGTGGGGGTTGTTGTTAGCTGCTGCCAGGTCAATTGTTCCTCAGCCTTCACCTTGCTTGACTCATGAGGACCCTGTAAAGTGGAATCAGACCACTGGTTCTCACTGGTTGATTTTCAGAAGTAGAGTTCTAGATCTTCTTTTTTTCTGCCTTATTCTGGAATGTTCACTGAAACCTATTGACATCAAAGCAGCATGTAGCCTTTACTGATTGATGTCTACCTTTGCGGTTAATTAATTAGAAATCCAACTTAGAACTCTCATATGGCTGGTGAGAATTTTACAAGAGTCACTCCTGCCCACTATACAGTAGATGTTGTTGTTGTCATGTACCATCAAGTGAGCACTGACTCATCCCTGAGCCTCCGGTGGGTTTTCAGAAGCAGTAAATCACACTGGAGTAGAGATTGCCCATCTTTCTCTCTCAGAGCAACTGGTGGATTTGAGCAACCTTCCTTTATATTGGCAGCACAACTCCTTACCACTCCTCCCCCAGGGATTCCTATACAGTAGATACTATGGTATTAGTGACTATTTTCCCATGGTTTAGTGTCTGATATTCTAAGTTTGACATGTGAAAAAAAACCTGTCAAGGTAACCTTACTTAATTGGCATGTTTGTTCATTTTATGTTCTTTTCCTATTTTAGAATAGTGTATGTGCTGCACAATAAATTGCATATTCTTTTCAGACTGACAAAAATTTTTACGTGATCATGTTAAAAATTAATAAAATCTTTTTACAAACACAATGAAATGCAACATCTATACGCTTCCTTATGATTTCATCTGTAGGCTTACAGGAGCTTAGACATAGATTTCAATTTTTATGTGGCTTTTTTTATTATTCAGCTAAACAAAAAAGCTAGTGGTTTAAAATCAAAATTCATTTTGGGGGAATGTATAATTTATTTTGGGGATCTATTAAACAGGAGAATACCTATTTCCTTTTAAATGGAAGGTAGTTGATTCATAGAATTCTAAAGCAATGAGATTACTAAATTTCAAATACTAACGATAAATAATAATTAAAATTCCTGGGTATAAGAATAATATGATCTATTGTATTATTCTACTCCTTTCTCTAGTTGAAGAAGTTCAAGTACGTGCTTAATGCTTTCTCCAATGGGTAGCATTCTTTTCATTCTCACGTTTCATTTAAGGTAACTGTCAATTTTCCATATAATGTGTATAAAATTTTCCGTATAATTTAGATGGAGTGCTAGTTTAGTACATGTAATAATTCTACTGGGACTGCCAATTCTACTGTTTTATTCTACTTCTCTCAGAAAATTATAGCTCATTGTTTTTAAAAACTGTACTATCTAAACATTAACAGTTCTGAACAGAACTTCTGAACAGATGAATATGATCAGAACTAAGTGTTCACTTCTACAAGGAGGTAAAAACCTTTTCATAGGAATATTTTCAAAGCATCTGCTATCTGACTGAGTTATGTTTGCATAGAGAGAGACAACTTTTACCTGGGCTCCGAAGGAACTGTCAATCAGCCTTTCAGATAATTTGGAAAGGGGCTTTTCTGTTCTTCATAATCTGCAAATGCAGAAGTAATAATTTCTGATTGGAAAGATAGGGGTCTGGGGTTCTCAGTCATGGAGAATGTATTTGGAAACCTCCCAAGATCAAGACCTCTTCCTTTAAAATATGCCTGAAGGGTTCTGAAAAACTGAGGAGAGAAAGAAAACATTCCGTGTCATTTCTAGATTATAACCAAAATACTCAAAGTTTAACTTTTTCCTTGGAATAAATTAGATTCGTTTAAAGGTAATCTTGGAAGCAGGATATTGAAAACCCAGAAACAGAAGTGCCAACTAATATCCCCCCGCCCCAACCCACGTCCTTTTCCTTCATTCTTCTGCCTTCTTTCTTTCCAGCACTTCAATTCTAAAAAAGGAAACTTGCCATCACTGGTGAGAATTGAGGGAAGGATATCAACTACTTAACAACATTATAGTCAGATGATTCACTGTAAACCATCTGACTGTGCTGAAGCCAGAGATGTAACTGAACTTTTCAATAAGCAATTCTGACATTTTCCCTCTGATTGGGAGGACCCAACTCCTGCCTTCTGCAATATTTTCTTTTCAGACATGGGTTTTTAAGTTTTCTTTTAGCAAATAAACACAAAATCTGTGCAGTGTTCTATTTGTTTTAATATTTTAATTTCATATTGTTACCTTTCCTTTTCTCATATGTAGGGTCAACTTTCAACTTTTCCTAAGTTTTGCAAGTATTTGTTTCATGAGACTTTAAAACAGATTTCTAATTTAAAAAATAGTTAATTCAGTTTAAGATGTATAAAGACACAATTGCCCACTAGGCTCTTAATTTTTCCATTCATATTGGAAACCAAGGCAACAAAACAAATGTGCATGTAAGACCATTTACAAATATTATGTAGTGTGTGTGTACAAGATAATATCTAAGCACAAGGTGTTTCTTTTTACAGAAGCAAATGTAAATTTGTGAGAGAAGCTATAAGATGCCAGTTACCAGGCTATCAAACACAGATTGGATCCTGTGGGAAATCTCTTCTCCACTGTGTGTGTGGAGTGAACTATGCAGAAACCCAGAGAGATGCCAGAATCTGAAACCCACCAAGCCCCATGGTATATTCTTACTAGATCTCGGTTTCTGGGGTTGTTGAGTGGCTTCCATTTCTCTTCATTTCTCATTGTCGCTCCATGTACATGCGCAAATAGCACCAAGGAAACACCCAGCAACAGGAGGAGTGCTTTGGGCATGATAGAGTGAAGCTGTATGAAACTAAAGATCAGGAAATATGGATGGGTGGTCACAGAGAGAGACAGTTGGAGAAGATAGAGAAGGAAGGGTAAAATTGAAAAAGAGAAAGAAACATATTAAAAAGAAAGGGAAGGAGAAACAGGCATTGTTTCACACAAATTTCACAGCCATCTTTTCCAAAGACTCAATTGTAAATAAGACTCCCAGAATACGAGTTTTTTAGTCTATGATAATAGACTATATATATATACAGTGATAAGCAAAACCATTGTAGGAACAACCCAGAAAATCTGAGTACACCTTTTATAGCTTTAAAGAGAAGGACACTCCCATTGTTTCCAAAGACAGTACAATCCTCTTTAAAAAATTTAAATTACTTGGGTCTTAAGACAGCTGTATCCGGAAAGATAGAGGAGATGAGAGAGACATCCTTAAAATTGAGAAATGTGTTTTACACACACACACACACACACACACCCCCAGACAGATGGACAGCAAATCTGTATTAGTCGAGATTGCCATCCACCCCATGGTGTAAAATTGAACTGAAACAAATAGAAAAGGCTAATAATAAAGCTTACCAGGGAGTTGGGCTTTGGCTGGCCCTCGATGGTTACCCTGCCTGATCTGAAAGGCAATTCGTGGGTACTTATAGCCAGCGGACCAGCTGCAGATGGGAGTCATTGACGTGAGCAGAGAGAGTTCAAAAATAATGATTCCATTTTCATCCACAAAATGAAAGACCCTTGAAAAATAAAATCTTTAAGCCTCCTCAAGGGTAACACTGAACTTATTTTGTTTTATAAATGCAGCAGCCTTGCCTCAAACCACAGAACATTTTATGTTCATTTTATAAAATGCACAAGGTACTTCCACACAGCAAAGTGGCTTTCTCCTTGTTCACTTTTAATAGAAGGTATATACGCAGACGCTGGGAGGGTGATGATGATTATTCCACCTAATAGAATGACGTTTTGGTAACATTAGTGGGTTGTTTTTTTTAAAAAAAAATTACCAGCATTTTTGAACAAAAAATTCTATTGCTAGAGATGAAATTACTTTTTTTATCCATACCTTGTATTCCTTCTGAGAATCTCAAGAAACTTGCAAGTTTTAAATAGTGGTGTGCAAGTTTTAAATAGTGGTGTGGTTTATCACAATGCCGTTGTTATTAGGTACTATTTCGGTTCTGACTCATAATGCACCTATATGCAACCAAACACCATCAGTTCTGCACCATCTCATAATCAGTGACCTATCTGAGGCCATTATTGCAACCACTGGGTCCACAGCTTATTGAGGTCTTCTTGTTTTTCACTGACCCTCCATATTTCCAAACATGATGTCCTTCCCCAGGGACAGGCCCCACTTGATAGTATGTCCAAAATATATAAAACTAAGTCTCACCATTTTTGCTTCTTAGAAGTATTGTGCCTGTACTTTCCCCAAGAGAGATTTGTTAGTTCTGGCAGTCCATGGTGTTGTTGCTGTTATGTGTTGTCCGGTATGGTATGACTCATAGAGACCCTAGGAACAACGGATCTGAATCCTGTCCTATCCTGCACCAGCCTCTCTGACATGCTCGAGCCCATTGCTACAGTGACTGTATCAAGCCATCGCATTGAGAGTCTTCCTCTCTTTCACTGACCTTTGCTCGCCTGGTGTTCCCTTCCAAGGAATCGCGCCTTCTAACAACATGCCCAAAGTATGTGGGACAAAACTTGGCCATCCTTGCTTCTAAGGAGCACTCTGGCTACACCTTCTTCAAGACTAATAGATTCAATACTCTTAACCAACATGTTCATCCAAAGGCCTTACTTCTTCAGTCTTCCTCATGCACATGAAGTGATTGAAAATACTGTGACTTGGGGTCCAGCATACCTTTGTTGGCGCAATTATGTCTTTGGTTTTTAATACTTTAAAGAAGTCGTTTGTAGCAGATATTCCCAGTGTAATGTGTCATTGAATGTCTTACCTTCTACTTCCATGAAGGTTGAATGTAGATTAAAGTAAAATGAAGCTTTTTGTAAGTTCAATCTTTCCTGGTATTTATCGTGGTATTACATATTTGTTTAGTTGTGAGGGCTTTTGATTCTTTGCTTTATGTAGGGATATAGTAATGACACAGGAGGAGATTGCCTATCCTTCTCCCATTATCTCATTTAGCAAATGCTTTATCGTATTATTACTCCTCAAAATAGAACAAGGTAGTATGTGTTTGGGGGGCGGATTTTTACTATACTCCCAGCATTGTTTTTATCATGAAAAGGAAAAGAAAAAATGACTATGCATCCACCATGTGTAACAAATGACAGGGTTGAGAAATTGGATTGGATGTGTTATAAAGTAACCTTGGATCCAGTAATTCAGAGCAAAATACTGGGCAAACCTTTGTGGAAGAGGCTAGAAATCTGCACTGAAAATGGGAACACCTAGCTATGGTCTCTACAGTGGTGACCACAGACAAGTTACCATAACCTTTATTTGTTCATTCTTTTATTTCTCTTGTGTGTCTCCTCTGTACCAGTTACCGAATTAGGCATTGAGGAGAAAATGGTAAAAATAAAAGACGTGATTCATCCTATAGTCAACATGATGGCCTAGTGGATAAGTAGTTGCATTGTCAACCCAAAGACAGGTAGTTGGAATTCACAAGCTACTCTGCTGGAGGAAGATGGATGATTTCCTCCCATATGATTTAAAGCCTCTTAAAACCGGCTAGAGGGTCAGCTATGAGTTGGTTCTGACTCTATAATATATAATGACAATGATAACAATTAACTATTAGTGGGTAAGGCAGATATTAAAATATCATTATGCAACAAAATGTATAAATTGTTGCTATTAGGTGCCATCAAGTCAAGTACAACCCATAGTAACCCTATGAACAACAGATCTGAACCCTGTACTATCCTTCGCTATCTGTGACATTCTGACACTTCCTGATACATTAGAGCTCATTGCAACAGTCATCGTGTCAATCCATCTGGTTAAGGGTCTTCCTCTCCTTTGCTGACCCTCCACTTGTCCCCTTTCCAAGAAATAGCCCCTGCTAGGAACACACCTGTAGTATATGAGGTGAAAATCATCATCTTTGCCTTCCAAGAGCACTCTGGTTGCTCCCTTTCCAAGACATATTTGTTTGGTTTTTATTGTCAGTCTATGGGATGTTCAGCCCTCTTCTTCAACACCACAGCTCAAAGAAATCAATTCTTCAAGTGATTGGAAAGATCATGGCCTGAATCAGATGCACCTTAGTCCTCAAACTGGCATCATTACTCTTCAATAATGTTGAGAGGTCCTTAACTGCAGACTTTCCTAGTGCAGTATGTCTCCTGATTTCTTGACTGCTGGTACCAACCAAAGGTGTTAATTGTGGATACAAATAAGATGAAGTGGATGACAGTTTCAATCTTTTCTCCATCTATCATGATCAGTCCAGCAGTAAGACTCTTTGTCTTCTTGATATTTAGACACAATCCATATTGAAGGCTGTATTCTTTGACCTTCTGCAACAAGTGCCTCAATTCCTCCTCACTTTCAGCAAGCAAGATTGTGTTATCTGCATAATGCAGGTTATTGACGAGTCTCCTTCCGATCCTGACCCCACATTCCCCTTCATAGAGTTCAGGTTCTCGAATAATTTGCTCAGCATACAGATTGAATAGGTATTTGGAGATAATACAACCCTGACACATTCTCTTCCTAATTTTAAACCATGTAGTGTTCCCTTGCACTACATGGCATAAATAGGATTTATACACTTTTATAAATGTATAAATAATAATTTATAATAAATGTATAAAGACTTCGACAATAATTAG
Source organism: Elephantulus edwardii (assembly GCF_000299155.1). Classification (NCBI taxonomy): domain Eukaryota; kingdom Metazoa; phylum Chordata; class Mammalia; order Macroscelidea; family Macroscelididae; genus Elephantulus; species Elephantulus edwardii. The sequence goes on along the minus strand of NW_006399751.1, from coordinate 15,495,156 downwards.
CATTGTCTACGAAGGTATAGAACAAGGCATTTTGATGAAGTCTCAGTAGTCAGGAAAGGCTGCTGTAAAGAGGTTGCCTTACATCTGGTGGATGAGGAGTTACCTAGGCAACACTGGGAGGATGAAACAAGAATTTCAAGCAAGGTGAACAGCTTGTGCTTGAGCCTGTGGCTGGAGAGGAACATGGAACATTAAAGCAACCAAAAGTCAGAGTTCCAGGAATGGAAGGAGGAAGGGGGAGCCTCTGGGGAGCCTGGGGAAGTTGTCACATTATAGATTTTATACAATGGGAGGTTGTTAAAGTGTTTTAAGTATTGACTTTCTTGATCAGAGTTGCATTTTTAAAGCTTACTCCACAATGGCAAAGAATGATAGAGCTAAAAGAGGCAGGAGAGGAGATTAGCAAGGAGTTACTGCAGTAGGCCAGGTAGGAAAAAACTTTGTATGGGTGTGAAAATTATTTAGAAAGAACTGCTAATGTTCTGGGAATGCAGAACTAAGGGAAACAGAGTTTTCCTGATCAGTTCATAGGTCTATGATTTTGTAGCCAAGTACATTATACTGCCATTTGATGAGGCATCAAACATGTGTGGAAAGGAGATCATGAATTCCACTGAAACATGTTGCGTTTGAAGGATCTTTGCGATCTCCAAAGAGGGAATGTAGAGTCCTACACAATTGGATACACAGGGATGGAGCTCACAGGTAGGTCTGGGAAAGAAATTTATTCTTAAGAATTGTCAGCAATACAAATGGATAAGAATGCCTCAGGAGTGATTAGAAAAAGAAAAAAGGATTTGAGTTTTGGTGACTTTTAATATATAACAGTCAGGTACAAGAAACTGATGAAAAGAATCTGAGTACAGGAAAACCATAGGAATATGGAAGAAAGAAAAGACAGTGTTTCCAACCCAAGTGCCCATCAACAAACGAATGGATAGAGAAGCTGTGGTATATTCACACAATGGAATACTATGCAGCATTGAAAAACAAAGAACTAATGAAATATTATACAAAATGGGTGACCCTGAAGGACATGATGCTGAATGAAATATCTCAGTCACAAAAGGACAAATACTGCATAGTGCCACTGTTGTAAACAGGACTGACATTGGGGGAACCTAAGAAAAGAGGGGATAAATAATATATATTGCATTAAAACAGATGAGGGAGAGAACTATTTAAAAGGAATATGCTGTTATTGATAAGTATTGCCGAGTCATAGATGACTCATAGCAACTCTATGAACGAAAGACCTAAGCACTGTTCATGATCTTTCCGGAGGCAAGCCATTTTGGAAGTGGATGCCACTCCTGCTTCCAAGCTTGTTTTAATCAGGCAGCTCCACCAAACACTGTCCACCATGGGTAACCATTATTGCATTTGACACATCAGTGTCACACTGTTTAGCATCACAGCAACCACGAGTCACCTCAGCAATGCACAGACTAGTGCTATACCACCTAGAAGAATGTTTGACCAAAAACAATTTAAACCAGGCCTGAGGGCCGCAGATTAAAATCACCCACCTTGGGCTTGGCAGCATAACTTTCTGTCCATTAGGCCAATGTAGCTCTCTCTTTGTTGTCACTGTTATTGTTGTTAGGTGCCATCGAAGGTATTATTTTCATGACAAGATTACAGAAAAAGAGATGCATATTAAAGTGGAATGTGGACTCATGGAAGGGAAATTGTATAACAATGAAAGAATTTTTTTTCTTCAAAGAGAAAAACGAACTGGGGGTGGGCAGGGAGGAAAATGTACAACTATGAATGAATGGGTAAAATTAAATGGAAAGAATATGCTGTAAATATATATATGTTAAATTAAAAATCATTAATAAAAACCATTTAAAATAAAAAAGAAAAAACAGTGTTTTAAGAAGGGAGAAATTGGATAAAATGAGAACTGAAAAGTGTTTGTGTAACAGGAACCATTGTGGGAGATAGGGGCAGAAGTCAGATGACAGTGAGTTAAGCGAGTGGAATGGCCAACAGACACTTGAAGAAATGCTCAAAAACGTTGGCAATAAGAGAGATGCAAATAAAAACCACAATGAGATACCATCTCACTCCAGTACCAGTGTCACAGTTTAACAGGACAACCACCAATAAATGTTGGAGAGGATGTGGAAAGATTGGAATTCTCATACATTTGCTGTTGGGATTGTAAAATGATAAATCATTCTGGAAGGCAGTTTGGTGTTTCCTCAAAAAGCTGGATGCAGAAATTTCACATAACCCAGCTACTCCACTGCTAGGAATATATCTCAAAGAAAACAAAGCTTAGATACAAATGGAGATTTGTACACCAGTGTTCATAGCAGCCTTATTCCCAACAGCAAGGACATGGACACCACTCAAATGTCTATCAACAAACAACTGGATTGAGAAACTGGTACATTCACATGACTACTTAGGAGCAATGATTTAGAAAACCACTATATAGTATGGGAGAGACTAGCTAACATTATGCTAAGTGAACTACCTCAGGCCCATGAGGACCAATACTGCATAAGACCATTACTGTAGAAACAGAAGGATAACCAGTTAGATATGTATAAATGTCCAAAGAGGGAAGGCGAGGGGGCAAGGGTCCTAAGGGCATGATATCACAGGACTGCGGATATTAAGATCGAGGGGAAATCTGAAAAGACAGGATAATAGTAGGCATAGACCAATGGTGATTAATTTTATAAGACACAGTGTATATGAAACAATGTCAATGGGGGGGAACACCCAAAATAGAAAAAAATAAAAGAATTGAGTGGGGGAAGAGGAGAGAAAATATGCACAGCAAGTTCTTGAGAAATGTAATAGTGAAGAAAAGAGAGGTAACAGGTAAAGGAGGGAGAAAAGGACAATGTTACTGTGGCGGCTTTTACTGAGAGCTGTCAGCTAATTTAAGTGTCAGTGGTTAACTGCATAAATGAAAACAAGGGGATTTAGTAACAACTCACTTAAAAGCTCCAAGACTTCGGGTTTAGTGCATCATTTATTAATGTTATTGTTGTTATTAAGTGGCATTGAGTCAACTGCCACTCATAGTGAAGCTATGAACAATGGATCTGAACCCTGCCCTATCTTGCGCTGTCCTACCATCTATCTCTGACATCCTCGAGTCACTCACTGGTCAGTCTCATTGAAGGTCTTCTCCTCCTTGACTGACTCTAGCGAATACACTGAAAACTCCTTAGATTCTGTGTGCTGAGTATAAAGAGCAATATGTAGACAGCATCATCTTCTGCCAACAAATTCAGAATAGAGATCCATGGCCATGTAGCCATGAATAATTTCTAAACTTAGTTCTATTTGACTAGAAAACAATTCACTTGTTTTCCCCTTAAAGTACTACCCACTTAAGAAATATTTATAGCTTCTCAAAAGAATGATGCACTAAAAATAACATAGACACTTTACAGCCTTCTTCACTAAGACTGGAGTTTTCCTGATTGCTGAAAGAGATTACATATTTAAATAAAATTATTGCTTAAATTTCTAGCCTTTTTCCTCCCACAATGATGGTGTTTACTAGGGAAGAAACAGGCTACAGTTTAGGTTGGAAATACTCAGGATACATTACTCCAATCCAGGCAGCTGCTTCTCACATATGCTCTCAGGTCTCTTTGACCCTGAGCCTCTCAACTCTGGATCCTGCCCTATGCTCAAGGAAGTTTTGCAAAGTGTTATTAGTTTCACCAATTCTATCTCCCAACTAAGCCCCACTCCTATCACTTCACCACAACACCTAGGCCATGGCTCCGTGGCGTGGCAGATCTAGTTCTGCTCTGTCTCAAACTGCTCTCTGGTTCTCTGCCACCTATGAGGCTGCTTTCACCACTGTCAGTCTCAATGTCTCAGTCTTGGAGGTCTCACTCTGTTTCTGACCCAAAGTACATACTGCACCATCTGCTTCTTCTTTCTTGAGGGTAGTGAGATTCCCTTAATTTTTGGTCTGGTTTATGGGGTAAACACACTGTATCTTTATGTCCCTCATTTAATAATGCCATTCATGACATTTTAGTGTCAACACTACAGTAAGTACATTTAGAATATGTCAACACTACACTAAGTAGATATTTTACAATTATGTGGTTGATAGATGCAATCAAAAGAGAGAGGAGGAAAACCCAAAACAACCAACAGCCTGTTTCAAATCTACTCCTTCTTAATCAGAATGATCCCATTTGGTTTCTTGAGTAAGCAGAGTTGTTGTTCAAGCAGAAGTCGGGACAGTACAGTCATATCATAGCTTGGAGAGATTTTCAATTAGCTTCCAGACCACCGCAATAAAGTAAATATCACAATGAAATGAGTCATGCAAATTTTCCTACCTTCCCACATGCATATTAAAGTTACATTTACACTCTACTGGAGTCTTTAAGTGTGCATTGTGAAAAAGATTTTAATCCTGGGAGAACAACCAGAATGTGATACAGAGACAGGAAGTGAGCTCGTGCTATCAGGAAAAACGGTGGCAATAAAACTCCTCAGTGCAAGTTTCCCACAAACCTCCAATTTCTAAAATAAATAAATGAAGTGGTACCTGTGAAGCACGAATGAGGTGAAGTGCAATAAAAAGAGCTATGCCTGGATAGGCTTTTCCATGTGCACAGGCATCTGAATGAAGTTCATTGCCAATATTTCTAAATTAGAAAATGGGGAAAATAAGAATGCAGTACAGGGCTATTCACAGAAAATGAATCTGTTAAGTACCTGTTGGTTAACCTTAATTTGTATACAATATTGTAAGTTTAAACATGAAAGAGCAACAGTGAAACAAGGATGCCAAACAAAGAGGATATTGTGGGAGATAAAGAGAAATTTTAAAACTATTGTTGTTAGGTGCTGTGGAGTTGACCACAAGTCATAGCCACCTATGAACAATGGACCTGGACCTTTCCCTACCCTGGCTCATCTTCATGATCCTTGATGGACTTGAGCCCATTGCTAGTTACCATGTTGATTCATCTTGTTCAGAGTCTTCCTCTCTTACACTGACCCTCTACCTTTCCAAGCATATCATTTTCCAAAGATTAGCCCCTCCTAACAACATGCCCAAAGTACGTGAGACGAAGTTTCACCATACCCTGTGAGTAATGAAGGAACTCAGTTATATACAGTACAGATTGGAATTTTAAAACTGTTAAACTACATAACATTTTTAAATGCTTCCTGTCCCAGTGAGGAAGATGGATCTGATAATAGCTACTTAGCTCTTTTATGAACAATGACATTTAACCTCCTTTTCCTCCCCTCTGGCCTAAGTAAAGGAAAGGGGAAATTATTACCTTTTTACTGACTGCTTCCTAAGTGATGACAACACCAAAACTAAGGGAAATATGATTAATAAGCTAAAAAAAAAACCCAGCTAGGCAACTTTCTCCACAGAGCAGTGAAAGTGCTTTTTTTGTGGCAGTGAGCTGATTTTAGTTTGAAAGAGACTGAAGAGATGATGGAAGAACTAAGATAAGACTCTTGTTTTGTGGAGAACAGAACAAAGTGCTGTTGAGTGTCAGAGGACCGACAACGACCATGATCATGTGACGAGTCAGGGTTCATGTCTCATATCCTAGGACCAAAGTCACCTGCTGTAAGATCCTGGGAAGGTGAGGAAGGGCCAGAGATCACTACCTTGGATTCTCCTTTTCTACAGATAGGCCCCCAAAAAGGAGAAGGAGAACATTACAGACCAATGCCAACACATGAGTTAACCTGTTAACCATTTGTCCCTTTCATCAATATCCATACAGCTTAAGTGTCTCTGAAGGTCCTAAAATTTCTCTGGTCATTTCCAGTGAGGAAGTTTCCATTTTATTCTTTGCTATCCTTTGCTTTGCTTAAATTTTTTTTTTTTAAATAGAGATAATGAAAGAGGGGAAATAGTCCTCCTCTGATTGAAGCATATTAAAGCTCTTTTGCTTTATTGCTGAAGAGTTGCCTAAGACTCTTCGTGACCCTGTGAACAAAAAAATATTGAAATGTTGTCCTATACTGTGCCATCACAGTCACCTTCATGTGTAAGGCCATTGCTGTGGTCACTGTGCCAATCTGTCCCCTTGGAGGTCTTCCTCTCTTTCCCGTTTCCTTTTCCCAGCATGATGTCTTTTTCTAAGGACTGGCGACTCCTGGAAACATGCCCAAAGTATGTGAGGTACAATCACAATTTCACCATCCTTTCCTCTAAAGAGCATCCTGTTTGCACCCTAGTCATGGTATGTATATTCAATAGTTTTCTCCAAAACCATAAGTAAAGGCATTGATTTTTCTGCCTCCTTCCTCATCGTCAAATGTTCAGATGCATAGGAAGCAATTGAAATGATCATGGCTTGAATTAGGTGGACTTTAGTCTTTAAACTGACATCCATGCACTTCTAGCACTTGGAGAGGTCCTTGACAGCAGATTTCTCCAATGCTTCACATCTTATGATTTCTTGACTGGTGTTTCCATGGGTGATTATGAATCCAAGTAACACAAAATCTTTGACTATTTCAGTATTTTCTCCATCTATCATGATGTTGCCTCAAGGCCCAGTGGTGAAGGTTTTTGTTTTCTTGATGGTGAGATGCAATCTATATTGAAGGCTGTAGTCCGGTCTTCTGCAGTGTTTCACGTCTTCTTCACTTTCTGCAAGCAAGATTGTGTCAAATGCTTATTGCAGGTAGTTGATGAAACTTCCTCCAATCTGATGCCACATTCTTCTTCATATAGCCTAACTTCTCAAATTATTTGCTCAGAATACACATAGAACAGGCAGAGAGAAAGGATATAACCCTTATATATACCTTTTCTGATTTTAAACCGTCCACTGTTATCTTGTTCTATTTAGACAGTGGCTTCACGGTCTATGTGTAGCTTTCATACGAGTACACTTAAATGTTCTGAGATTCCAATCTTCTCAATGTTGTTGTTGTTGTTGTTGGGTGCCATCAAGTCGAGTACAACTTATAGCAACCCTGGGACCAACAGATCTGAACACTGTCCTATCCGTGCCATTCTCACAATCTCTGACACACTCAAATCCATTGGTGCAGTCACAGTGTCAACCTACCCAGTTGAGGATGATTTCTTCTGTCAGCCATGATTTTTTTTTTATGATCCATGTAGTCAAATGAATAATCAATAAAACAAAAGTCAACATCTTTCTGGTATTTCCTGATTTCAGCCAAGGTTCATCTAACATCAGTAATGATATCCTTGGTTCCAGGATCTCTTCTGAATCTAGCTTGATATTCTTCATTAAGATAGTACTTTTTTTTTATTTTTTATTCTTCAGAGTCATGTTGACTTGTTAGCATTGTTATTGTTGTTAAGTGCCATTGAGTTGATTACAACTCAAAGCAACCCTATGAACAAAGAAATTTTTTTTAAAAAATACTAATTTCAAAGAAAATTTACAGAGATTTTGGATTTCA
>NW_006399751.1:15486000-15487005 GCF_000299155.1 Elephantulus edwardii | reverse complement strand
TTTGCATCTCTCTTAGAGCTAGGGATTTTGAACATTTCTTCATGTGCTTATTAGCCATCTGAATGTCTTCTTTGGTAAAGTGAAGACTTTAACTCTATTTTACAATCAGGTTCACCAAGTTAATAGAGTTTTCAGAGGCATGTTGTTTGGAAGTGGATGCCACGCCTGCTTCCAAGTATGTCTTAATCTGGGAGCTCCACCAAACACTATTAACCATATGTAACCATAATGGCATTTGAAACACCAATGGCAGAGTGTTCAGTATCACAGCAACCCCAAGTTTCCTCAGTACAGCAAATTAACAGAGCAGTGCTGTACACTTGGAAGAATATTCATTATAAACACAAATTAATACCAGGTTAGCTGGCTGATTGACTGGAAAAGATCGATATTTGTTCCCATTCCAAAGAAAGGTGACCCAACGGAGTGTGGAAATCATTGAACAATATCATTAATATCACATGCAAGCAAGATTCTGCTGAAAATAATCCAAAAACATTTGGAACAATATATCAACAGAGAACTGCCAGATGTGCAGGCTCGATTTAGAAGAGGTCATGGCACTAGGGATGTTAGAGCTAATGTTAGATGGATCTTGGCAGAAAGCAGAGAATACCAGAATAATGTCTATCTGTGCTTCATTGACTATGCAAAGGCTTTTGACTCTGTGGATCATAACAAGCTATGGCTGACTCTGAGAAGAATGGGAATCCCAGAACACTTGATTGTGCTAGTGTGAAACCTATACATGGACCAAGAGACAAGTTGTCAGAACAGAGAGCAAGGTGACACTGCATGGTTCAAATATCAAGAAGCGGCTCTGTCACGGATGTATTCTGTGTCTCCATACCTTTTCAATCTGTATGCAGAACAGATCATCCGAGATGCTGGGCTCTACGAGGAGGAATGTGGCATCAGGATTGGTGGAAGAGTCATCAACAACTTGCATTATGCAGATGACACAACCCTGCTCACTGAAACTGAGGAGGACCTGATGCACTTGCT
>NW_006399751.1:15483037-15484325 GCF_000299155.1 Elephantulus edwardii | reverse complement strand
GGAGGAGAGGAAGGCCCTCTATGAGGTGGATTGATCCAGTGATTGGGATAATTGGGATGGGAGTGTCAGAGACAGTGCGTTTGGCACAGGACAGAGTGGAGTTTAGGGCTGTTGTACATAGGGTCGCTAAGAGTAGCAGGCGACTCAACGGCACATAACAACAGGTTGGCACAGGATAGAACAGTGTTTAGAGCTCTTGTACATAGGGTTGCTATGAGTCGCGACTCGATGGCACATAACAACAACAATACCAGGCTGCAGGCCCTCGGGTCCATATGGATTTTGAAAAAAAAAACCCAGGCCAGCACAGTAGGCCTTAACTGGCTCCAACAAGAGGCTTCTGGCCAACAGCTCAGAATCCACCAATCCCAGCAGCTCACGTGAACAAAATCAGCCAACCTTCAGCCAAATCAAGGAGAACTTACTTCTGAGCCTCTTGCTGGAGCCAATCAAGGACTAGAGTGTTGGCCTGGGTTTTATTCAAATCCATTTTGGATTGAGTCTTCAGTTGAAGGTGCATGTGTGTAGCTGTTGGATTTTAAGAGGAGACTTCTTGATTTGGCTGAAGGTCAGCTGATTTTCCTCACAATCGTGTGTGAGCTACTGGGTTAGCATTATGTAGGCATACTAAATGTTCACAAAAGTTCTAGTTTATGTAAAATTTATATGTAGATTCTTGTAATGTTCCTTTGAAATATGAGACTTGTTACATTTATATACTGCTTTTGTTAGATACTGTTGACTACAACTCTATGCATATACAACTCAGAGCAACTCTATCAACAACAGATGTGAACTTTGCCTCATCCTGCACGCTTCCCATGAACTCTCCCACTCACACCCATTGTGGCTGTCTCCTTCTCTTTCCCTGACCTCTACCTTCCCAAGAAAAATGTCTCTCCAAAGATTCGTTCCTCCTGAGTGTATGCCCTAAGATGACACATCATCATCCTTGTCTCTAAGTTGCACTCCTAGAAATCTTAGTTTCTTCAGGACAAATTCGTTTGGTTGGCATTTCATAAATAGGCATGTTATCAAGAGGAGCTAGTTTTTGGAAAAAGACATCATGTTGGCAAAGGTTGATGGTCAGAAAAAGAGGTAGACCTTCAACAAGATGGATTGATACCATGGCTGTAACTATGGCCTCGAGCATGTAGAAATGATGAAGATGATTTAGGATAGAGCAAGATTCCAATCTGTTATTCACAGGGTTCCAGTCGACTCAAAGGCACATAATATCAAAATATATTTTTTTATTAAATTTTATTAGTTTTAATGAACATTTACA
>NW_006399751.1:15465644-15481397 GCF_000299155.1 Elephantulus edwardii | reverse complement strand
TTCTATTCTTAAGGAGTGCTTTGCTTATTCGGGGCTTCTTTCCATTCCACACGAAATTGGAGACTGCCTTTTCCATCTCATTGAAGAATGGGATTGATATTTGTATTGGGATTGCATTAAATGTGTAAATTGCCTTTGGTAGTATTGCCATTTTCACAACATTGAGTCTTCCTATCCATGAGCAAGGGATAGTCTTCCACTTTTCAAGACCTTTTTTTGTTTCTTGTAGTAATGTTTTATAATTTTCTTTGAAAAGGTCCTTTGTACTTCTGGTTAAAGTTATTCCCAAGCATTTAATCTTGTGATTAGCTATTGTGAAAGGTATTTCAACACATATTTATATAACGAGAACAAATAGATATGTCTTGGAGAAGGTGCAGCCAGAGTGCTCTTTGGAGGCTAGAATGATGAGGCTTCGCCTCACATATTTTGGACATATTGCTAGGAGGTGCTATTCCTTGAAGGACATGATGTTGGGAAGGGTGGAGGGTCGGTGAAGGAGAGGAAGACCCTTACCCAGGTGGATTGATAAGGTGACTGCTGATAAGGGCTCTTGTGTGTCAGGAAGTATGAGGATGGGACAGGACAGGACTAGGTTCAGATCTTCATAGGATCACTATGAGTCATACTTGACTCAGCGGTTCCTAACAACAACAACAAAGGTTAATAAGTATGAGGGAAGAGAAAAATCTAGGTAGGTGGCCAGTAAATATCTGACTTTATATTTATTGAAATATAGTTATGCTGTTTAAATAAATATACTTAAATATGTAAGTATATTTATTAAACTATATTTAAGTATTCAATGCACAAAAATGAGTTTAAAATATTTTTTAAAATTCTTGTTGTAAAAATTTTGTTTTTTGTGTGTGTGTGCATATCATCAAATCCATTCTGACTGGTACAGGAGGAGATTGCCCCTCCTTCTCCAGCAGAGCATCTGATAGATTTGAACCACATACCTGTGGTATTGCAGTGAAGCTTCTTGCCACTAGGCCACCAGAAAAATAACAGTTTTGTTGCACACAAAACAATGAGGTTTGAGGAGAGTGTGTAGCAATGTCTACAGCCACACATAACTTGTTGTTTTAATTGTTCTGGACTTGCCAGAGTAACAGAGATGTTTATCCTAGTCCTGAGATAATCCATTTAGAAAAAAAAAATCACCTCATGAGAAGAAATTTTCCATATCCAGTAGAATAATCTTCAAATCATAACACAGGCTGCTAAAATAGAATTTAATGGAACCTTAGAACATCAAGAAAAACCATTCTTCATACAACTTACTTTGTTGCTTTAAAAACCAAAGCAGTCTTTTTCACTTTCTCCAGGGATTGAAAAACTGTTGACATTATTTGGTGTAGTAGCCAGGAAACCAAAGGTCCAATAGGTCTGTGTGCTCATAACCTCTGATGAATCATTTTCCCTATCGTTAACAGTGAAGAGTGTGTAGGAGTTCTCTACTCTCCTTACATCATTTAAAAACCACACAGCTCTATTAAAAAGAAGAAGAAGAAGAAGAAACAAACAAAAACACATAGCTCTATTTCTGGCTCATTATTGTATATTTCATCTTTCACATTTTGGGGCTTTTAGCTTTATTTACTTCCATTTTCACATGGCATTTTCCTCTGTGTTTCTATATCTAATCTGCTTTCCTTCCACTCCACCTCTTCTTCAATAAAGCAGAAAAAATTAATTTTTTTTTAGTTTTTCTGGCTACATATTTATTCAACACAAAACAATTCCCTCCAACTTTACTGAAGTGGCTGACCACGTCCACGACCAAATGCCTCTAAACTGGAATTCAGCTGCTGCCCCAGCCCCAGCCTCAGCTTTCTTGTCGGCATCAGGAGGCACTGCGCTCCATCTGCATGTGTCTCTGTCAGCCTCCCCTCGAGTCAATCTTGCAGGTCGTTCACCTTCCAGACCTTTAAGTCTCAGGATGGCTGCAGCTCAAGGCAATCTCGGGATAGATGGAGGTAATCACGTAGCTATTGGATACCCTCGTTGATAAGGTACCAGTAGAAATGACTCCAGGTGAACTGTTCCTTCACATAACCTGGTGACCTGAGACTCTGAATGGCCTTCATAACATGAAGGTTGGGCACGTTTTTGTCTGTCAGTTCAGGGTGCTTTAGCATCTGGACAACCTTCTTGGTCACCATCACCCCCACCTTAAAAGGAGTTCATATAAGTCAATCCGGTTTTTCTTGGGCATCAACATTGTGATGGTGGATGTGTCCAGAGTTGGGACTGAGATTTTTTTTTTAAGAAATTAGATTTAGGGCTCATTCTACTTTGATCTGACTTCATTAGCATGATAAAAGGAATTACTTATTAAAAAAAGGAATTATTTATTTCTAAATAATACTTTTTAGGTATAGTAATTGTTGCTCTTGTGTGTCTTTGAGTTGGAACCTACTCATGGCTGACCCTCCAGCAAATTTTCAGAGGTGGTAAATCACAAGAGAAGAAGAGCTGTGGGTGAGCATCAACACTACTGGTAAGTATATTCATTTTCTCCTGGACACAAGAGCCTACTATTTGGTCCTAAAAGCCTTCTGAGGTCCCAACTCTTCTCACTATTTCTTAGTTGTTGGAATTGACTGACGGAAAACCTCATAAGCAGTTCCTTCCTTCACCTCTGCCTTGTATGCGGACTTCTAAGCTGTAAAACCCAGTGGTAGATGGAATTTGCTCTAGAACTTAAGAACAATAAATGACATAGTTGAGCCTCTACATCTTGTGGTTCCTAACCTTTATACCATAATAGACAAAGTGCTAGTCAATAGGCCTTTATTTTAAGAACTACCTTCCCTCTGTAACTTGATTTGTGCCACTATTAGAACCTCTACTTGGAATATTATTGCTTTTTAATTTTTGACTCATGTACTTCTAACTTGTTAGTTAAATTAGTGTCTTCTAGGCTGCAACAGTTCCATGATACATCTTCAAGGATATGAACATGTATGGCTAAGCACAATTAATAACAGTGCATCTAAATTCCAAAATCAAATCAATCTCCACAACAGTCTACGTGTTTCCTATTGCCAAAGGAGCCCTTTAGAGTAGTGAGAGAAGATCTTCACCCTGAAACCCACAGCGTCCCTTTTCAGCAGGAAGTAGCTAAGAGAATACGCCTTCCCTTTTGCTTATGAATCAGGGTGAAGTCTTTCTCAGGGAGGAGTGATAGGGAATGGCAAGGGACACATTGACAAAGGAGATTAATCAGAACTGGCTTTGACAAGCACTGTGGCAATGGGACAATTAAAACAGACTTTCAAGGGGAAAAAAAAAGAGGAATGAACTGAGGGGAGGGTAGATAAAATAGTGCAACAACGAAAGAATGGAAACCCAAACTCTCTGTAAATGTTCATTAAAATTAATAAAATTTAATAAAAAACCAATAAGATTGCTTAATCTTTTTCTTGCATGACACTTGTATTTGAACCTCTGAGCTGGCAGCAGACTTACCCACTAAACCACCACAGCTCCCTCAAGGGATTGCTATTAGGTGCCAGCAAGTCAACTATGACTCATAGTGACCTACTGAACAACAAATCTTACCCCTACCCTAACCTGTGCCATCCTGACCATCTCTGACATACTGGGATCTGTTGTTACAGTCACTGTGTCAGCTCATCTCGTAAGGGTCTTCCTCTATTTCTTTGACTTTCCATCTTTCCAAACATGATGTCTTTTTCCAGGGACCGCCCCCTACTAACAACATTCCCAAAGCATGTGAAATCAAGTTTTACCATCCTTGCCACTAAGGAGCACACTGGTTGCACTTGCTCCAAGACAGACTTGTGGTCCATGGAATAGTTAGTAATTTCCTCCAACATCACTATTCGAAGACATAAATTCTTCTTCTGTAATTCTTACTCACTGTCAAACTTTCAGGTGCATAGGAAGTAATTTTAAAAAATCCTAACTTGGACCAGGCACATCTTACTCTCTAAATTGACACCCTTGCTCTTTATCTCTTTGGGGAAGCTCTTGCAAACAGATTTTCTCATTGAAATTTTGGATTTCTTGATTGCTGCTACCACGGGTGTTAACTTTGGATCCAAGTAAAAGAAAATTGTTGATAAGTTCAGTCCTTTCTCCATCATGTTGCTTGATGGCATACTGGCGAAGATTTTCATGTTCTTCATGTTGAAACATAATCTGTATTGAAGGCTGTAGTCTTTGATCTTCTGCAGTAAATGCTTCAAATCTTCTTCATCTTCAGCAGCAAGGCTGGCTCATCTGTATAACCCAGGTTGTTGATGAGTCCTCCTCCAATCCTGATGCCACATTCTTCTTCATTTAGTTCACCTTTTCAAATTATTTACTCATCATGCAGATAGAATAGGTATGAAGAAAGGATACACCATTGACACACAACATTCCTGATTTTAAACCATGCAGTATTCCTTTGCTCTGTTCATACAACTGCTTATTGTCCTATGTGGAGGTTTCACATGAGCACAATTAAGTGTTTCGGAATTCCAATTCTTCTCAATGCTGTCTGTCCTTTGTTATGACCCACACAGTCAATGAATGCCTTTGAATAGTCAATAAAACACCAGTAAACATCTTTTCATTACTCTCTGCTTTCAGGCAAGATTTTTGCCTTTGGGTTGGCAGGGCAACTCCTTATTCACTAGGTCACCAGAGTCCCTGAATTATCTAGTGGACCCTAAATGCTATTACAAGTGTCCTTATGAAAGAAGCAGGGGATGATTTGATAAACAAAGAGAAGGTGATATGACATGGAGTACAGAGAAGTTAGAACACGATGTCCTTGAAGATTAGAGTTATGAACCAAAAAATACCATCAGCCACCAGGAATTGGAAGGTAAAAGGAACAGATTCCTTCCTAGAGCCTGCAGAGGAAGATAGGCTTTGTGAGACACCTTAATTCAACTCAATGGTAGAGTTCAAACTTCTGGCCCTCCAGAAGTGTAAACATGAATGTTTATAGTGTTAATCCACCTAAGATTAGAGGGAGATTCATCAACAACCTGTACTATGCAGATGCCACAACTATGCTTGCCCAAAGAGGACTTGAAGCACTTGCTGCATAAAATAAAGGACTATTGCTGTTGTTAAGTGCCGCCAAGTGTCCTGCGACTCATAGTGACCCTATATACAACAGCTCTGAACCCTGCTCTATCTTGAACCAATTTCATTGTCTCTGACACACCTACCTCCATTATCCCAGTCACTGAGATCCATCTCTTCCAAGGTCTTCCTCTCTTGTGCTGTCCCTCCACACTTCCAAGCATAAAGGTCCACAACCTGTACTATGGATTGCATCCCAACATCAAGAAAACAAAAATCCTCACCACTAGTCAATAGGCAGTATCACTATAGATAGGAGAAAGGATTGAAGTTCTTTACGATTTCATCTTACGTGGATCCACAATCAATATCCTTAGCATGAGCACTCAGGAAATCAAAAGACAAGTTGCATTGGGAAAACCTGCTGTCAAGGACCTCTCCAGAGTGATAAAGAGCTATAATGTCAATCTAATGGATAAGGTGCACCTGATCCAAGCCATGGTCTTTTCAATTCCTTGATATACATCTGAAAGCTAGACAATCACTAAGGATGACAGAAAAAAGAATGTAAGCCTTTGAGTTGTGGTGTTGCTGTAAAGGGAACAGATGGGCCCTGGGGGTGGCTGAGTATGACTTCTACCTGCTTCAAAAAGGGAAACTGTCCCCATTACTAGATAATTTATACAGATAATAGAGAAATAATTTCTTGGTCAGACAGACCCCTGCCCCATCCCCTGTACTCCTGCACCTCTTTATACCAACCATTCGAGTCTGATATTCATTGTTGAGTCACGAACTTCAATCACAGTTGTGGGGTTTATTAGGGAAATAAACTGGAGTGTGAGCAAGGCAAAGAACATCATACAAGTCCAGGTTCCAGCAGTCTCAAGCCAGATTAATTCTTCAGTTTAGTAAACATTTTAGTTCAATTCAGTAGCACAAATTCATATCACCCAGCAAGGTTTGCCTTAGAGCAATTGCAAGTTAACTTCTCTTTCAATCAAGTAAGCAAATTCTGTTCTGCATATATATTAAAAAGGTATGGAGATAAAACACATCCTGGTGTATACCCTTCCCGATTTTGAACCATGCAGTGTTTCCTTGCTTTGTTCTGATGACTGCCTCCCATTCCAGAGAAAGGTGACCCAACAGAGTACGGAAATTATCGAACAATACTATTACTATCCTTTTGGTACAACGACTCTGCATACTCTTTCCATCTTCTTTTAATACTTCCTGGATCATATAATATTCTGCCCAAAGCATCCTTAAGTATTGCAACTAGAGGTCTGAATTTGCTGTTCAGTTCCTTGAGCTGAAGAAATGCTGAGTGAGTTCAGCCCTTTTGATTTTCTGACTCCAGCTCCTTATTCCCATACCTTTTCAATCTATATGCAGAACAGATTATCTGGGAGGCTGGGCTCTATGGAGAGAAATGTGGCATCACGATTGGAGGAAGATTCATCAACAATCTGTTATGCCAATGACACAATCCTGATTGCTGATACTGAGGAGGACCTGAAGCACTTGCTGTGGAAGGTCAAGGATGGCAGTTTCAATATGGATTGAGAACAGCTTTGGTTTGCAAGACTCCACGGTCGACATTCTTGGTACCAGCAGCCAGCAAATAAAAAAAAAATGTATTGCAATGGGAAAGTCTGCTGTTAGAGACCACTCCAAAGTCCTGAAGAGCAATGATGTCACCCTGGATACTAAGGTGCACCAGATACAGTCCATGGTCTTTGCTATGCGTCAGAGAGCTGGACAATGACTAGGGATGATAGAAGAATTGATGCCTTTGAGTTGTGGTGTTGGAGAAGAGTACTAAATATAACATGGACTATTAGGAAAAACCAACACGTTCGTCCAAGAGAGGCTGCTCCTTAGAGGCAGGGATTTTGAAGCTTCATTTGACATACTTTGGACATGCTGCAAGGAGGGAACAATACTTGCAGAGGGACATCATGCTTGGGAGTGTGGAGGGACAGTGCAAGAGAGGAAGAGCCTCTATGAGGTGGATTGATTCAGTGACTGGGGTAGTTGGGATAGGTGTGTCGGAGACAGTGAGATCGGTACAGGATAGAGCAGGGGTTAGGGCTGTTGCGTAGGGTTTCTATGAGTCACAGGTGACTTGACGGCACATAACAACCACCACCACTATTAATATCACATGTAAGCAAGATTCTGCTGAAAATGAACCAAAACCACCTGGGACAGCAGCACATTAACAGAAAACAGCCAGATGTGCAGGCTGTGTTTAGAAGAGGTTGTGGCACTAGGAATATTATAGGTGGATCTTGGCTGAAAGCAAAGAGTGCCAGAGGAATGTCTATCTGTGTTTCATTGACTATGCAAAGGCATTTGACTGTGTGGATCACAACAAACTGAGGCTAACTCGAGAAGGATGGGAATCCCAGAACACTTGATTGTGCTTATGTGAAAGAATGACTAGAAGGGATGATATCTGAATGCCAGAATTAGCAGCATGCAGAGTAATCTTAGTGGCTTTTAAAGAGTGGTTTTTCCATGGTAGTCTGGCATGACAAGAGGAAAAGTAAGAAGACAATAGTGATGGTGAGAACAAAGGCAATTTATAGAAAAGGTACATGCTAGCCAGAAAGAAGAGTCATCCTCTAAAAGGAATATATTCCAGGCCACACCCCAGGGGAACTCCTTTACACTCTATTATTGCTCTGATAAATAACATCAGGGAGTGTTGCATTCCATCCTAATACTTTTACAACTATTTGGTTTAACAGACTGGGGGAATCATTACAGTGCTTCCATATTATAAATCATACACATATATTTGGGACGGGGACATAATTCAATCCATGATCATTTAGAAACAAATTATTTTTGAGCTTCTGTCATCTTATGTCAAAATGCAAAATGCATTTGAGGTGAAATATCAACCATGAAATTTGGGATTTAGGTGAGTAATTCCATACTTTAAAATGCCCTTTTGATTCAGAAGGGTCCAAAGAGCCTATCTTTGAGTCACCTAATTTTGTAATGGGACACATTATAAAGTTAAACACAAGGAAAATTACCACACATCATATATGATAAAGGACAGTAGTTTCAGAGAAGGGGGAAATTGAAGGCAATTCTTTGGATATTTTGGGGAGAAAATGGGCAAATGATTCTTTCTAAGGGTTATTCATCAACTGTGAACTCTAAAGTACTGTCTATCATTTACAAAGAAAAGAAAATCCATAACAAAAACCAGTGCTTCTCAAATTTATTATTAGTTCCTAGCATTCTGGGGGTTCTTTAGTATTCTATTCTATCCTATTCTATTCTATTCTATTAATTCTATTCTATTCTTATCCTATCCTATCCTATTCATATTGCTTATAATGCAATCCAATTATCTTAAACAATATAGAATAATTAAGACATTTTACCTTGTTTCTTCAAAGATGCATTCTGTAAATATAGTTTTTCTTGTCCCTCAGAAAATACTACAGACATTTCAATGGGAGAGATTGTTTCTTCACAATCTTTCAATTATAATATGCTTCCAAGTAGCAGTGGTGACAGTTTGTTGTTAGGTGCTTGGAGTGGAGTATAACTTATAGCGACCCTATGAAAAAGCAGATGTGAACTCTGTCCTATCTGATGCCATCCTTACCATCTCTGACACACTTGAGCCCACTGCTGCAGTCATTGCATCAATCCATCTCGTTGAGGTCTGCTCTTTTGCTGACCCTTCACATTTCCAAAGATGATGTCCCTTTCCACGGAATAGCTTTTACTAGCAACATGCCCAAAGTATGTGAGACAAAGCTTTGCCATCCTGAAGCACTCTGGATGCCCTTTCTCCAAGACATATCTGCTCTTTTTGGCAGTCCATGAGATAGTCGGGATACTTCTCTAACACCATAGCACAAAGGCATCAGTTTCTCTGTCTTCCTTATTCATTGTCTAGTTCTCAGAGACATAGTGTTTGAGAAGATCATAGCTGGAATTGGGCACACCTTGGTCTTTTAAGTAACATACTGCTCCTTAGTAATTTGGAGAGATCCCTGACAGCATATTTTCCCAATGTAATTTGTCTTTTCATCTCCTGACGGTTGGTAATAATGATGGTGATTGTGGATCCAAGTAAAAAAATTGAGAGGACAGTTTAGGTTTCTGTTAATAATGGTACCTGCTGACTTCCACTTTAAAAAATGACATTATTTAATTTTTAATTATTGAGATGTGTAAGTTTAAAATTTGTGTTCTGAAAACAAGTCCTCTGCAAAAAAGCTTCTCTCAGTAATTTGACTACATATTTTCTTAACGATAACTTTTGATGAGCAGTTTTTTTAAATTATCATTTATCAACTTTTATTGTCATTACTTTAGTATGACTAAGCACTTTGGCCTAAATATTCCACAAGTATTCTCATTTTCTTCTAGGTCTAGGACTCATTGCCAATTAATTCCTCTGCATGGTGTGAGGGAGGGCCATGTCTCCTCCCTACCCCTCACTGGATACTCCTGCCATCCATCCAACAGCACTGCCAATCAGGTCAGCAGTTCAAATCCACCAGTGGCTCATCAGAATATGGGCAAGTCAATAAAGGTTTACAGTCTCGGAAACCTGATAAAGAAACTTTGCAGAAAAGACTCTCTCCTCCACCCCTACATTAGAATGCTCTGACATCTTGGTTGGCTCAACTGACTACGAATGTGTTTCTCTCTTGACTTTACTCTCTTCCATTGATGAGCAGGCCTATCTTTCCACCAACTACACTTTGCTTATTACAATCAGCAGGAAGTCTAGAAATCAGGTAATGTGTGTTTGCCAATTTAGTTTTTTAAAAAATAATCCTCAGAACTGTTTTTGCTATTTTATTTCCTTTATTCTCCAAATTAACATTTTAAGCCAGCTTCTAGATGTTTACAAGCAGTTTGCTGGGATTGTGATTGAGATTGCATTTAATCTTTGTATCATTTAGGAGGGAAATCATGAATATGGTATTTCTTGCCGAAGATTTTTTAGGGCTTTTACAATTTCCCTAAGCCATATTTTATAGCTTTTGGTGTAGAAATATTGCATATATCTTAATATTAAAATACATTAACTTTAATATATTTTAGTTTATGCTAATATGTTTTAAAATTTTTAATTTTATAATTGTTTAAATTTTTATATAAAAATTCCTTGATTTTTATATATCGACCCAGCTTTCTGGGTCCTGTGACCCTGCTATACTTACTTTTTAGTTCTAGTAGTCATTTATGTATTTCTGAGTATGTTTTATATAAGGCCATTAAATTAAGAAAATATGATAAAAATTTGGGGGGCCAAAAAAAGTTCCTAATTAGGGATAAAGAAAAGCTGGAAAGTCAGCTTCAACAATGGGTTGAAACTTGTCTCTCTAGTCAAAAGAACATCAGCTTACAAAGCTAGTAAGAAAGTATCTGTCATTTCCCAAGCACTGACTGTGGGTTAGGAATATTTGGTACATTATCTTATTTAAACTTCATGCAAGATTTGTAAATTACACATTGCCCACTAGAATTTATGGATGAAATGCAGAAAGGCTAAATGTACTAACACTGACTCAGACAGTTCTAAAATTGAGGGAGCCATTTGACGTGATGAATCGTTCACCAAAGGTATGATTGAAGTCACTGAATTAGATGACACTCTAAGAAAAAAATACTAACAATGTAGATAAATGATTTAAAGTACTTCCTCCACTCCACCCCCTTGAATCCCCAAGGCAAGAAGAACACACAGTATATTCGGGAAAGATGTCGACAAGGAATAGTAAGTGAACCTTTTTCAGATCTTCAGTGGAAGAACTCTATTTTTTAGACAGACTATTTGATTTGAATTCTACCATGAATAAATTACTTAATTTCTCTATGCCTATTTCTTTCTTTATAATGTGGAGATAACAATCTTCCCTGAATGGGTTGATTTTTGAAAATAAAATGAGAAACTACGTGCTAATGTACTGGCCATGGTCTCTGGTACAACAGGTACTCAGTGAATACCTGCCGAAATGACAAGACAGAGGTGACTACCTAATTTGTACAAATGTCAAAGTATGTTCTAGCCTAATTTGTACAAATGTCAAAGTATGTTCTAGGAAGTTTTTATGAAAATGTTATGAATAAATTGGCTGTGTAGGGGGTACCATGCTGCTAACCTCCAAGTCAGCAGTCTGTACCCACTAGCTGCTCCTCCTATAAAGATGTACGGCCTTGGACCCTGACGGGGAGTCAGAATGAGTCAGAAACAACTCAACAGTGGTGAGCTTTGGGTTTGGTAAATAGGTTAAATATTTACTTTCCTTATATTTTGCTCAAAGTTAAATCACAGCACATATTTCTGATTAAGGATTACAATTAGTTGCATTTTGAAACTAAACAGCTTACCTTGGTACTTCACGGAAACAATGACTTTTCATCTAGTTACAGCTTTCCCATTTGTCCACCCTCCCCCAGCCTCGGCAACCATCTGCCAAACTGGTACTTCTAGAAATCCACCTTCAACTCCTCGAAATTGTCTTTCAGTCAATTTTGAATTCTGAAACCCTTTCATTCCAACAGTCTAAGAATATACTCCTGCCCTCAGTCCAGCAAGTGACTGTTTTAACTTCGACAGTGGGCATTTCCTTGGTGCAGGCCATCTCTATCTCTCAATAAACTTTATTTAAGCAGGTATTTTGATGTTGCTTTTTCATGGGGTTTCTAAGGCTATAACTTTACTGGAGAAAACAGTTTCCTACTTCTCCCTTAAAGCAGAGAGTGGATTTAAACTGTTTACCTTTCAGTTTGTAGTCCAATAAACGATGTATTATGGCATGGTGGCTCCTAAACTTACTAGGGCAACTAAATGTCTTCTAACAGTTTCGTTCCATAGTCACCCAATAATAACAAAGGAAGGATTGTGAGCCATATTTAAGCTGAGCTACTTGGTCAAGATTTTTTATTAGAGTTGGACATTTTTTTAGCAGGAGACAGTGGGAAATTTATTTCTGTACTTCCTGATAACAATGAAGAAAAAAATGCTCCATGATTATTTTCACATTTACATATGATCTGTCTTCCAGAGCAAAAGAGATTGCCATAGTATTCTTTTGTTCTTCAGTATCTTTCCCCTTGTTTGTTTGATTCACCCATATATTTACATTTTAAAGTACCACCATTTATAGTCCAAAGGATTGTAAAACACTAAGAAGCAATGGTTTCTCTCCTTGTATCAGGAAGGAAGGTGGGGCAACAGGTAAACTACATAAATTCCCAGATTCATAATTTAGGGGTTCCTCACCTGGATGATATAAATGGCTAACTGCAAGCTGACAAAGCCGAGAGGTTGTCTATTCAAATCCACTCAGATTTACCTTGAAAGAAAGGCCTGCTAATCTAATTCCAAAAGGTCAAAACCACTGTAAACTCATGGTTTTCTATTTTCATACAGTAGTACTTATTTTATGGGGGACAATGCACAATTTCTCAATAAGGATGTTCAAGAAAAATGCTTAGATATCACCATCTGTAAGCACCCAAATTCCCTTTAGGATGCTCTGTGGATCTTGAAGTAACAAATGGCCACGTGGCAGGTAAAGGTATTCTGAAGCTCAAAACAGTCCTAGGTCAAAAGTCAACAAGAAAACAGAGATTTTAGTTTCACAATTACAAGAATGAGCTTCAGATTTGTTATCTGCTCTATTTAACACCTCACTTTTAGCTGGCTAGAAAATTCAGCAATAACCCACTGAGACTGTTCTAACCAACACGTAAGAATATATTAATTCCCCAAGAGATGTCTAAAGCATTAGACATAATCTAAGACTTTAGACATTTCTCATCAGTTCTAGAATACAGTTTGGATCTATTTATTTAGTGTCTCTTTATACATCTTCTAATTTTCTATGAACAGTCTTTAAATTTATTGAGTAAGGTAATGTTCATGAACTTGTTGCAAAATTTCTATTTGGACGCACTTGTTAAAACCTATTCCCAGACTTCTCCTATGAAGATCAAGAGTAGTAATTTGGAATGGTATGGGAGTGTTTACAAAAAATATCTTGAGTCATTCTCATCAATTAAGATGGGAAGCTGGGCATTCAGGAATATATATATTTAATGTACATTAGCAAAGTGGAAAGCTAACAATACAGGTAGGGAGCTAACAAATGCCAACTTAGAAAATATTGTTGTTATGTGTCATTGAGTCACTTGCGACTCATAGTGACCCTATATGTACAAGAGCCCTAAATGTCGTTCTATCCTGTGCCAACCTCGCTGTCTCAAACACATTCATTCCCACCACTCCACTCACAGAGTCGATCCATCTTATCGAGGGTCTTCCTCTCCTTCGCCGCCCCTCCCCTCTGCCAAATATGATGTCGCTCTCCAAGGACCAGTCCCTCCTTGTAACATGCCCAAAGTATGTCAGACGAAGCTTCAGAATCCTTGACTCCAAGGAGCATTCTGGCTTCACCCTCTCCAGGACAAACCTGTTTGTTCTCCTAGCAGTCCATGGTATATTCAACACTCTTTTCCAGCACCACAGCTGAAAGGCATCAATTCTCTTTCTGTCATCCCTATTCACTGTCCAACTATAGTATAAATATACATATATCTTGCCTCCAATATTTACTTGTGATGTTTTATGTTCATTATAATCCATGCCTAAGCATCCTAGTTTAATTTTATGCTATACATGTATACAAAACTTTTCCCAGCACTGAGGAAAACAAGTGAAGTGGTAAGAAATCTACACCATAAATGCTTGTTCATCAAATTTATTGAACATTCAGAAAACCAGACCATGATAGGTTAAAAAGAAAGCACCAAAAAATTACTACACATTAATACCTGAGCAGAGACAGAAGGCAGATATTTATCCATTAAAACCCCTACCATAATGCTAAAACACAGGTAAAAAAATTCACAACACTCTACAGAATACAGTAAGAAGCACTTTTTGTGACTTACAACCAGTTATATGTAATGTTAACTATACCATACAAAAATACACAACATAATGGGTTCAGTACACTATACATTGTACAAAGTACTGGAGATCATGCATTTTTAAATGGAAACATCAGTAAGGTAGAAATAATTTTTCAGTATATTCTATAGGACAATTTCTTTTGCCCTGTCAAGTATTGTTATAAAGTACTGCACTTTCCTGATGATAACAAAATCATCAATTTGTAAAGAAATGATTACTGCACCCGTCTCAGCATAACAGAGATCCTGTTCTCTATAAACTTTTACCTGTGCTATAAAAGTGATGCAGGTAAACAGTCATTTATTTTCTTTTACTACCTATTTTTGCCCCAACTCACTTTCATCTCAATTTTATCATGTTTTAAGGAAAGGTAAAGTTTTCCTTTCATATATTTTTAGAGAAATTTAACCTTTTGTCTTTGTCAGGGAGGTAGTGAAGGTGAAATGAAAAGAATAAAAAAGATGTCGAGTTAATGCTAAAAATTGGAGTTAAATATATAAACAGTAAAAAAAGAAATCTTTATGTAAAAAATATGTCAATTCTGTCTTGATACCTTTGAAAGAATTATGAAGGAAAAAGAAACATGAAAAAAAATGATAAAAAAGAAATTGCTTAGATTTGAGTTTAATTGCTGAAAAGCTATTTCTGGGTAAATTAAGTTTATTTTCAATATATACCATATATGGGCTTCAATAACTTGAGGAAAAATTAGCACGTTTTAAAAAAGAATGGATTATTCATTAATAAGGTAAAAAATTACATTTGAAAATCAATTTTTCCATTTGTAATAAATCCAAAACAGAGGTGCGCTACCTTAGAAAACAATTTTGAAATGTTAGGCAAATGTAATTTTTTACCTCTATGAAGCATAATTTTAATTTGAAATTAGAACTGTGGAAATTAAAGAAGCCCACTACAGTAAATAGTTCTATAAATACTAAGGGAAACGCTGGACAATGTAAAAAAAAATACCCAAACAAAAACCCCACAAGCTTTTATTTTACCAACCCTGAAAAAAGGATTTGGGTCTGATATGAAAAGACCACTTTTAAGAAAATTGTTGTTGTTGTTATGTGCCATTGAGTCGTTTGTGACTATGTATAAGAGCCCTAAATACTGTTCTACCCTGTGCCAACCTCGCTGTCTCAAACACACTCATTCCCACCACTCCACTCACAGAATGAATCCATCTCATCGAAGGTCTTCCTCTCCTGTGCTGTCCCTCCACTCTCCCAAACAGGATGTCCCTCTCCAAGGACCAGTACCTCCTTGCAACATAGTTTTAAAGTTAGAGGGCATTCCTTTATCATTTTAAGGCACACTCCATTTTATCCCGAATAACTATTGGTTCAAGGTCACAGTGATGATACATACTAAATTCTGGTCTAGTTTCGCACAGGTACATTGCTACACTTACAGTAATTAAGTCCTAAATAATGCAATCACTTAAGATAATATATTTAAGTCATTTTTTAAAAAAGTCAATACATAGTACAATCCCTTATGTTATATATATATATTAGAGAATTATAGGGTTCCCCCCCTTTTTATTCCACAGTGGTGGAGGAAAATTTCTTTCTACCAGCATCTCAACAAATATGTATTTAATTATGTAGAATAACTGGTTAAATTAAATACCATTTGACCCAGCAATTCCACTACTGGGAATATACCCTGAAGAGACCATAGCTGACATCCAAGCAGATATATGCACACCCATGTTTATT
>NW_006399751.1:15389280-15464829 GCF_000299155.1 Elephantulus edwardii | reverse complement strand
GGAAGAAGAACAAACTGGGGAGGAGGGTGGAGAGAATGGTGCGGCAATGAAGGAGTGAAAGCCCAGAATCCCTGTGAATGTTCATTGAAACTAATAAAATTTTATTAAAAAAAAATACAGGTGTCTCCTACTTAGGATACAATGGATCAACACATAGGACAACCTCCTTGAAAAGTGTAGTGTCCATGGAATTTTTAAGTCTTGGACATGATCTATTTACTAATAACAACAGGTCCCAATTGATAACTGAATAAACCATTATTAAATGAAGGCCAAACACTTTCATATTTGTGCTACCTCTTCATTTCCTAAATAGAGTTCTGGTAGTGTAGTAGATTCGGTTCTGGTAGTGTAGCAGACGAGTGTAGTAGATCAACTGGTAACTGAAAGATCTGTAGTTAGAATCTATTGGCCACTCCACAGGAGAAAGAGGAGTCATCGACTTCCATGCAATTTACTGCTTCTGAAACCATGCTGGAGGAAAAGCTATGGCTAGGTTCCAACAACATACTAGCAATGGCCCTGTACAAGAATCTTATCTCACAAAATGAATCTGTATGCAAGATGTACAGAATACTTCAAATGAGTAATTTTCAAACAATATTCCATAAATCAGACAACACAGAATATTTCTAAAACTTAAATACACACAAAGAAAAATTAAGGTACAAAGGTAAGTTTGTAAGATTTACATACTTAAGTCACAAATGAAAGACACTGAAAAGATTATTTTTGCTCTATCCTATTAAGAAAAGTTCATTGGCACAAGTATCCAGAGGTATTTTCCAGCTTCACTTAGCTTTAGTGTTGAAGTGTTTTGCTAACCCTATAAATACAGATTAATAGTTCCTAATGCTGACTTTTATGCAAAAAGCCAAAAAAATTCCAATGTGCCTTTTTTCCTTAGAAAGTCCAATACGAAACAGAACAAGTGCAACATGAAATACAAAATTTCCTAAGTTTTTAGTACAGTTACAACACTATATTTTGTCTCTACTAGTTGTTATTGTTGTTGTTGATTGCCTTCGAGTTGAGCATGCCTCATTGCAACCCTATGAACAAAAGGCCTGAAGCCCCTCAACAATTACGAATATTTATCAAAGTTCATAGAGTTTTCGAAGGCATGTTATTTAGAAAGTGGATGCCACTCCGGTTCCCATAATAGTATTATCATATAAATAATAAAACCCAAACACTTACAAATAAAATAATATTTCCTTTTTAAAACCAAGTACTTTAAGAAGTCTCTAAGATTTGGATTCAAACATATACTAATTAAAAACAAAAACAGCAACATTTAGTTTTTCATAAATATTCAAAGTTCCAAGGTAGAGAAATGAGTATGGATGACTCAGAACCATATAAATCAACTCCTATAGAAAGGCATCAAAAATTAACGGGTTATTTGACATATAAAAATATTTTTGGCAGCTTGACAATGGTGAACAGTTTTGAAAAGCAAGCTACTTGATTTAAAAATGACCAACTATCGACAATTTCATAAAGATGTAGGTTAGCATACAACCTAATGTGACATATTGATTCAAGTGTACTATTTACATTTATACCAATAATGGAATAATAGTGTATCTATTTTCACAATTTTCCTGAGTTTGGATATTTCTAAGTTTTATTCTGTTCTCAAAATTAATTAATTTACAGTTTCACTCTGTCACACATATGCTTTGTCAAAAATGTGATTTGATTTTTGGGTCTGATTAATAATTTTATTTCCTATAATTTCTACAAAAAGAAATGAATATGTAAAGCCTCAGAGATGTGTTTTCTTCAGTCAAAATTTAATATATAAGAATGCTTAAGGAATTTGTATATAGAATTTAAAATGTGCTTATTTTCTTAAAACCTCTGGGATAAAAATTTAGTTCTTAATCATTTTAGGCACTTGTTGTTGTTACATGCCATCAAGTTACCAGCAACACACAGCAACCCTATGTACAATAGCTCTGAACAATGCCCTATACCAAGCCAGTCTTACTGACACAGACAGACCTACTTCCATTATCCCAGTTACTGTTGCAGTCCATTTCATCCTGGGTCTTCCCCCCCAGAGCTGTCTCTCCATCCTTCAAAGCTTGATTTCCTTCTCCAAGGACTGGTCTCTCTTGGCCATGTGCCCAAAGTACTTAAGTCAAACTTCAAAATCCTTGTCTCTAAAGAGAAACTTGCCTCCACTCCAAGAAAGCCCTGTTTGCTTTGACGGTCCCTGGTATGCTCAATACTGTTCTCTAGCACTACATCTCAAAGGCATAGATTCTTCTGGCATCCTTCATTATTGTCCAGCTCTCTGATGCATAGCAAGTAACTGCAAAGACCATGGCCTGAATGAGGTGTACCTCACTTAGTCCCTACACTGACATTGCTGCTCCTCAGTACTCTGGAGAGGTCCCTGACAGATTATCCCAGTGTAAATATTTTATTTCCTTACTGTTGATGCCAAGAATGTTGATTGTGGAATCACACAAGCTGAAACTGTTAACTTCAATCTCTACTCCATCTACCATGGTGCTGTCAATCAGCCTAGTGGTGAGAATCTTTGTCTTCTTGATGTTGAGCTTCAATCATATTGAAGACTACATTCCTGGATCATCTGTAGCAAGCACTTCAGGTCCTCCTCAGTTCTGGCAAGTAAGGTTGTGTCATTTGTGTAACATAAGTTGTTGATGAGTCTTCCTCCAATTCTGATGCCACCTCACTCTAAAAATCTAGCTTCCCGAATGATCTGTTCTGCATATAGATTAAAAAGGTATGGTGACAAGATGCATCCCTGATAGACCCCTTTCCTGATTTTGAACCATGCAGTGTTTCCCTGCTCTGTTCTGAGGACTGCTTCTTGGTCTGAGTATAGGTTTCCATGAGCACAATCAACTGTTCTGGGGTTCCCATCCTTCTCAAGATTAGCCACAATTTGTTGTGATCCACACAGACAAACACCTTTACATAGTCAAACAGAGACAGGGATTCCTCTGGTACTCTGCTTTCAGCCACGATCCATCTGACAATGGAGGTAATGTTTGTAGAGCCACAGCCTCTTCTAAACCAAGTTTCTATTTCTAGTAGTTTTTTCTCAACATATTGTTCCAGTTGTTTTTGGAAAATCTTTGGAAGGATTTTGCTTGTGTGTGATATTACTGATACTGTTCTATAATTTCCACATTCTGTCTGGTCACCTTTTTATGGAATGGGAATAAATATGGATCTCTTCCACTTAGTTGGCCAGGTAGTTGTATTTATCTTATTTGGTATAATATATACTTTTTGTATCATGGGGAGTACCATGCTCTCCATATTGAATTTTCTCAATAAATACGATCTTATTTCTCATGATATGCAAGTCCACAAATAGCTACAAAACGAGAAAACACACTGATGATGAATAAAAGTGAGGATTAGAAATAACAAATGGCTTTCCTTTGTCAATTGATGGCATCATGTAGTTCTTTGCTTTGTTAATGTGATGTATTACATTCATTGTTTTTCTTATGCTGAACTATCCTTGCACATCTGTTATGAATTCCACTTGGTCATGAACTACTCTTTGGTCCAATTTTACTGGCCATGGGAAAGTCTGCTGTTAGGGACCTCTCCAAAGTACTGAAGAGCAATGGTGTCTCTCTGGAGACTAAGGTGCTTCTGATACAGGCCATGGTCTTTGCTATCACTTGTTATGCATCAGAGAGTTGGACAATGTTTAGGGAGGATAGAAGGAGAATTGAAGCCTTTGAGCTGTTGTGCTGGAGAAGAGTACTGAGGGTACCATGGACTGCTAGGAAAACAAACAGATTCATCCTGGAAAGGGTTAAACTGGGCAGCTCCTTGGAGGCAAGGATTCTGAGGTGCTGTCTAACATACTTTGGACATGTTGTAAGGAGGGACTGGTCCTTGGAGAGGGCCATCATGCTTGGCAGGGTGGAGGGACAGAGCAGGAGGGGAAGACCCTCTATGACGTGAACTGATTCAGTGACTGGGATAATCAGGATGGGTATATCAGAGACATGTGATTGGCACAGGACAGAGCAGAGTTTAGAGCTGTTGTACAAAGGGTCGCTATGAGCCGCAAGCAACTCGATGGTACATAACAACAACAAAATACATATTGCAGGCATGATAGAGAGAATGTAATTTAAAGTAACATGACTTTCCTTTTCTCAAGGAAAAGAATCACAGATTTTGCTAATCTTCAGAAAGATCCTACTTTTCATTTAACAGAGTTATTTTGGCTTAAAAATGCAACTACATTTTATGTAGACCTTGCTAGAAATGTAAGTATACATACATCTGCATATAATGGTTAAGACCTCAAATAATATTGTCTATAAAATGTTTAATTAGAGTGCCTTTGGTGGCCCTAAAGGAAAATATTCTTGTTGGCATAAGTAATTAAACTAACATGAAAATAATTAATGAAAATTAGTGTGTCTACACTGTTGCTTTAAAAAGCAAATATATTACCCACAAATGAAATTTAATCTTGTTTCATTTTAATCCCGACTTCTTGTTGTTATGTGCCTTCAAGCCGGAACCCCCTCTTAGCTGACCTTCAGCAGGTCTTCAGAGGCAGTACACACTGCATGGGAGGAGAATGCCCTTCTTTCTCTCGCAGCACTAGTGGATTCAAATTTCTAGCCTTTGGGTTGCCAGTGCAATTCCTTAGGAGCCCGTTGGAGCTTCCTTAATCACGATTAGTACTGAATCGCAGGCGACTCAATGACACATAACAAGAACTTCTTATATACACAACGATTATGGCTATAAAGTCCGTTTTCTAGAGTTCTTTTTGTACAGGTACCTAAACCTAAATTCCGAAGGATCTAACGGCAGTCTATCTCTAACTTGAGATATAACTACAATATCAGTGAGAAGACAAAATATCTTATGTATACAAATGTTCACAAGTAAAGATAACCAATCCTAGGCAGCTGTGCCCTTATTTAAATATGTATTTGATATGCAGTAGGACAAGCATGCCCGGTCTTTTCTTCTCTGTTACTGAACATGCAAACATCTTGTACTTTACTACCTTTTCTACTCCTCTCAAACAAACAAGAGCCTAGCACACTGTGTCTACTACAAAGTTATTATTTTTCTTTAATGGTCCCAGTAAGTGAAAATATAAAGGATAAAGAGTAGGTATGGAGCTGGCAAAGAATGAAGCTGGGAGTTTGGAAAAAAAAATTTAAAACTCTCAGAACTATAGCCAGACCAGCTTCAACCAACCTTCTTTCTTGATGCTAGCATAGCAAGGACCTGAGAAATAATTGAGAAGAAGGGTGACCTCCTACAGGCAGTAAAGTGGGGTAACCCTCTGTAGGCAGTAACAGCTGAGAAGTTTTCACAGAATCTACATGCAATGGCAGATAAAAAGAACCTGGTACTCTAGGACCTCTGTGTATTAACAAGGACCAAAGTCCGAAAAAGGTACAACTGTGGAATCACAAGCATTAAAGGTCTTACTCTAGAGTTTTCAGGGTTTTACAGTATACACATCTACAAAAAGGGCCAGCTGGGCCAGGTATATGCACCTCAGTTTTACTGATTGTATTCTAAGGCAAAGAGTATACTCCTTTACTGAGATCCACCCACTTTATTATATCTGCAATTAAAAGTAAATGTAAATCTGAAAGGAAATGCGTATGTTACTCTCTACTAGTCAAATAGTAATCTTTTAAGTAATCTGGGCAAATTAAGATTCCACTGGTAAACCTACTGCCAAAAATCTCCAATTTATTCAGTGCACTGATTATACTTAACTATTAATAGGGTAAAATTTGCATACTGTTATTCCATTAATGGTATAATTTCATAAACCAAATGTAGTTTCTAGTTTTTTCCATAGGAGATAAAATTTGTGCAAACCTTTTTTTAGTTCTTTTTAATAACTTCATTATTACTTGAGGCACTTTTGGCAACAAAAGGACAATAATCTACATGATATGAACAGAAAAAGTGAACTTCTTCAATGCCTGTAAATATATGAGAATTTTCTTCCTATTTAACATTAGACTACTTAATAGTCTACAAAAACTCACCAAATAATACAAACAATTAAGTGCTTGGTTTTGGCTTGAATTCATCCAATGTTACTTTAGAACAAAGACTTGGCAATCTATGTCCAAATCATAGCTATTGAACACGAGGAACAGTGTACTCTGAAATGCATGGCGCTGCCATGGAGCAGAGCGGATTCAATGGCACCTATTTTTTAGGTATTCACCAACAACGCAAAATAAGATTTGTATTTGAAAGTTAAGAAGAAAATGACATTAAGTTCTTTAAGTTTGAATTTCGTGTCCATCCATCCATCTCATGTTGAGTACCAAGAAAACGTGTTTGCTCACAACTGAAAGCTACATATTATTACATGTGAGAAGAAAAAGATCTACTTTGTTCACCGGAGCTGCCAAACCTGATCAAAGATTCTTCTGGACTATTTCACTTTTGAGAAATTAAATGTTTGTAAATATCACCAATATTTTAAGACCTATCTCTCAATATGCAAGCTGTAGTAAATACAAAGTAACACACTTTTAAGAGAAAAGTTTTACAAAACAAGAGGAGAATACTGGAGATGAGCTTACAAACAATGCTGCACATAGTCTCTAGAACCCTGGTTACCGTCAACCAAGAAGACGAGCTGCTAGTCATCAGTCCTTAAAGGCGCTGGCCACCGTATCTCTCAGTGATTACAGAGACACCATACCACAAAACCAAACCATGCTTTCAGTACTTTCCTTAAGCATTACAAAACTAATTTCCCGTTTTCAATATTGTGTAAAAATAGACTTGCTTTCTCCAAAGAATTAGGATGTCCAAGTTGATGGATCTGTACATTTCCTTCTTATTACTGGTCCTAAAGGCATAGATCATCTTTATCATTCTTCAAGTTCAATCTTACATGAAGTTGCATACTGCATGGAGCAAAAGAGGAACGGTGACAAAGCACGGAACCCTGTACAAGTGTGTTGACCCAAAAGCAATCACACCAATAGCAAGAGGAAGTGGAAATTGTGAAGCAGTCTTCAGCAATTTACTGTAAGAAGACAAGACACACATATTATTCTGTGATAATAGAATATGTCAATCTTTTATACAGCATTGAAAATGTTAAGTATTAGAAGTAATTTTAAAGGAAATACTTTCTATGTACTCATCTAGAATCTTGTAAAAGATTAACACAAGCCTTATTTTAGCTAGAAAAATGAGAAAAATAGCATGACCTTAAAAACAGAAAGTTGATAGCCTTTTAAAATTTAAAAACTACTAGCCGGTCTTTTACTCAGGATAAATTGCTATAGGTAGAACTGCTAACAAAAATAAACAACAACATGCATTCTGGTGGTCTAGTAGTAAGAATCTGCACTGCAATGCCAGAGGCACATGGTTTGAATCTGTTAACTGCTCCGTGGGAGAAGGGTGGGGAATCTCCTCCCGTGCAATTACTGCCTCTGAAAACCCGCTGGACAATCAGCTATGGGCAGATTTTGGTTTGATGGCACACAACAGCAACAACAAGAAGAAGACATACTACATTAATGTTTAAACCTACTTCTAAGGGAGCTTCTGGCCTAGTGGTGGCGAGTTGTGCTACAACTCAAAGGCAGGTGGTCTGCATCCGCCAGGGTCTGTGGGAGAAAGATGAGCAATCTCCTCCTGTTCAATTTACAGCTTCTCCCAAAACCCGCTGAAGAGCCAGCTATAAGTCAGTTCTAACAGCACATCAACAACTTACAACAACAAAACAAAAACCAGAAATACCCTCATTTCCAGTAATAGGAACATATAAACAAAACATTAGATATTTTTGAGAGAGATAAATGCTAACAGGAAACCCAATTATCCTTTTCACCCTCAGAAGAGAGCAATTTAGATGAGTTAAGAAACTTATTTATGGACATAAAGCTATTATTAAAGCCAAAATTAAACCCCAGGCTTGCCTGATACTGCTAATCTCTAAAAATAATAGCTCATATGGGTTTCAGAGCAATTACTCAGTCAACAAAAAAGTAAATTTTTACTATAAAGAATTTAAAACATGTATTAAATAAACAGAACTGGATAATGAACCCATATCTATACATTACACAGTCTCAGGAAATCATCATCCATAGCCAACCTTATTTTACCTCTACCTCTATTTACTTCATCTCCTCTGCACTTTTGGGAAGTAAAACCTATACATCCTATCATTTTAAAAATTATTTATCTAAAGAAAAGTACTATTAGTATCATATTCTTAACAGGTAAGCTCTACAATTAAGAAAAGATGGTACATAAAAAATACAATTCCGTGAGTTTCGCTTGGTGCGCGCGGAACCTGGAAAGAGCTGCCAATCTCAGCTCTTTTCCAAGTTTGCAGTTTCGCGGTCAAAGATGGACAAAGTCTGTGCCGTATTTGGAAGCTCCCGGGGCATTGGCAGGGCGGTGGCTCAGTTACTGGCCCAGAAAGGCTACCGACTGGCGATTATTGCCAGGAATATGGAAATGGCCAAAGCTGCCGCTGGGGATCTCAGCGGTGATCACATGGCATTTAGCTGTGATGTGGCCAAAGAAGATGATGTTCAAAATACGTTTGAAGAGATGGAGAAGCACTTAGGTTGAGTTAATTTCTTGGTAAATGCAGCTGGTATTAACAGGGATAGCCTTTTAGTAAGAACTAAAGCTGAAGATATGATATCGCAGCTTCATACTAATCTCTTGGGTTCCATGCTGACATGTAAAGCAGCTGTGAAGACTATGATTCAGCAACAGGTAGGGTCTATTGTTAATGTAGGAAGTGTTGTTGGTCTTAAAGGCAATTCTGGCCAGTCTGTGTACAGTGTGAGTAAAGGAGGATTAGTTGGATTCTCTTGTGCTCTTGCAAAAGAGGTAGCAAGAAAAAAAATGAAAGTGAATGTAGTTGCACCAGGATTTATTCACACAGATATGACAAAAGATTTGAAAGAAGAAAATATAAAGAAAAATATTCCTCTTGGGAGGTTTGGAGAACCGACTGATGTTGCACATGCTGTGGTGTTTCTTTTAGAATCACCCTATATTACAGGGCACGTTTTAGTAGTGGATGGGGGTTACAACTCATAATATAATTTCCAGGTTATTCAATACAGCAACAATAATAATGATAGTTAGAAAAAAAGGGCACATTTTTGTATGGTATCTATGGGGGTGACATTTCCTTATCAATCCTATTAATACTACATCTATTAATTTTTCTTTTTATATAAATATCTGAAAAGAACAATGGCCAATACTATTTCCTAAAGGATATGTATCTTTTATAATTTTAAAGCAGTTTTAATATTTGAACATGCCACAAATAATGTAAACAGTTACCTAGTATGTCTTGAAAATAGAAAAAATGATTGTCTAATATTTCAGAGTTATTACACTAGATTTTCTAGACATTGTCTTTACATACTATTGCTAAATTAAATGTATTTCAACAAAAAGAAATTACAATTCTGTAACGGTTTCATCTTTAAGAGAGGTTAAGATAATGCCAGTTAAAATAAAAATTGTGAGCAGAACTAAAATTTAATAAAGACCCAGAACAAATGTAAAGTAATAAAGACTAAATCACTGTACCTTGATTTTACTGAAGCAGTGTAAGTATTTCCAAGAACTGCAATAGTTGGAATAAGGATGAATGCTAAAGGTTTACATGGATCAGGGTTAAGTTTAAAATAATACCTATATCGGAAAGAAAAAAAGAAAACCGTAATTAACAAGAAAGACTTAGTAATTGTACAACTATTTTGTTGTTGTTATTATGTGCCGTGAAGTCACTTGCGACTCACAGCAACCAAATGTACAACAGCCCTAAACTCTGCTCTGTCCTGTGCCAATTGCACTATCTCCGATACACCCATCGCGATTACCCCAGTCACTGATTCAATCAGCCTCATAGAGGGTCTTCCCCTCCTGCGCTGTCCCTCCACTCTCCCAAGCATGATGTCCCTCTCCAAGGACCAGTCCCTCCTTACAACATGTCCAAAGTATGTCAGACGAAGCCCCAGAATCCTTGCCTCCAAGGAGTAGCTTGGTTTTACCCTCTCCAGGATGAATCTGTTTGTTTTCCTAGCAGTCCATGGTACCCTCAGTCCTCTTCTCCAGCATCACAGCTCAAAGGTATCAATTCTCCTTCTATCCTCCCTAGACATTGTCCAACTCTCTGATGCATAACAAGTGATAGCAAAGACCATGGCCTGTATCAGATGCACCTTAGTCTCCAGAGGCACCATTGCTCTTCAGTACTTTGGAGAGGTCCCTAACAGCCGACTTTCCCATTGCAATAGCCTTTTCATTTCCTGGCTACTGGTGCCAAGAGTGTTGACTGTGGAGCCGAGCAAACTAAAACTGTTAACAATTTCAATCTCTTCACTATCCATCCTGATGCTGCCAATTGGTCCAGTGGTGAGAATCTTTGTCTTCTTGACATTGAGCCTCAATCCATATTGAAGGCTGCGGTCCTTGACCTTCTGCAGCAAGCGCTTCAGGTCCTCCTTAGTTTCAGCAAGCAGGGTTGTGCCATCTGCATAACGCAAATTGTTGACAGACCTTCCACTAATCCTGATGCCACGCTTCTCCTCATAGAGCCCAACCTCTCGGATAATCTGTTCTGCATACAGGTTGAAAAGATATGGAGATAGGACACATCCCTGGTGTATGCCCTTCCCAATTTTGAAGCATGCAGTGTTTCCTTGCTCTGTTCTGATGACTGCCTCTTGGTCCAAGTATAGGTTTCTCATTAGCACGATCAAGTGTTTTGGGATTCCCATTCTTCTCAGAGTCCGCCAGTTTGTTATGATCCACACAGTCAAACACCTTTGCACAGTCAATGAAATATATTACAGTGAAATGTGCAAGGAGTTGGAGTCAGAAAATCAAAAGGGTCGAACTCGCTCAGCATTTCTTAAGCTCAAAGAACTGAAGAACAAATTCAAACCTCAAGTTGCTATAATCAAGGATGCTTTAGAAAGAATATGAAATGATCCAGGAAGTATTAAAAAAAGATGGAAGGAATATACTGAGTCACTGTATAGATAGGAATTGGCAGACACAGAAGAATTTCATGAAATAACATATTAGCAAGAACCTATGGTGATGAAGGAAGAAATTCAGGCTGCTTTGAAGGACATGGCAAAAAATAAGGTCCCAGGAATAGATGGTATACCAATTGACATATTTCAGCTAACAGATGCTGCCCTAGATGTGCTCACCAAGTTGTACCAAGAAATCTGGAGAACAACCACTTGGCCAACTGACTGGAAGAGATCTATATTTGTTCCCATCCCAAAGAAGGATGACCCAACAGTGTGTGGAAACTACAGAACAATATCATTGATTTCACATGCAAGCAAAATTCCACTGAAGATTATCCAAAACCGACTGGAACAGTACATCAGCAGAGAACTGCCAGAAGTCCAGACTGGGTTTAGAAGGGGTCCTGGTACTAGGGATATTGTAGCTAATGTAGATGGATCTTAGCTGAAAGCAGAGAATACCCGAGGAATGTATATCTGTGTTTCATTGACTATGCAAAGGCGTTTGAATGTATGTACAATTATAAGAACCAATCAAAATTCACTTAAAAATTACAGTAGCAACACAGATATTAAAACAACAAGAACAAAACCATCATCTTCCTGCTGCTGAGTTGGATCCAACTCACAGGGACCCTCCAGCTGGTTTTCAAGGCAATGGAAGGAGACTATCAGCCTGTCCATTTGCTGTGGAGAAACTGGGGTTGGAGGTGTGAAGTCTTTAGTTAACAAGGCAACTCATGAGAGACTATTCCCCTACAGCTCCCTAACATGGCATAAATGAGTGCTAAACCAGGCAAAAGCTCTGGTAAGTTTTACTTTGTACCATCTTTTCTTTCCCCTCCATCCATATCATTTTTAAATGTACAGTTGGTATGAGGAATTACATTAGAAATTATGAAAATAAATACTCAATAGAGAACCATTTTTATAATGTCTCTAAGTTCCTATGTATAATTTTTATAGAACAAAAAATGTAAAACATATTACTTGTCAATGAGATGGATTGATTCAGTGCTCTATCCTGTATCAATCTATCTCCCACACACCCACTCCTACTACCCCAGTCACTGAATCAATCGATCTCATTGAGGGTCTTCCCCTCCTGCGCTGTCCCTACAACTTCCCAAGCATGACGCCCCTCTCCAAGGACTGGTCTCCCCTGGCAACTGAAGGCAATGATTAGGAAGAATAGTAAATAAAAATTATTTTGAATAATAAAATACAAGGTCATTTAATTTAGTTAAATGTATCGGGCACAAGAGAAAAAGTATAGCATTGTTTCATTATTTTTAAATGTAAGCACTTTGTTTCACCTATACTTCACCACTGGCCCGACTGGCAGCATCATGATTGATAGTGAAGAGACTGAGATTGTTAACAGCTTTAGTTTGCTTGGCTCTGCAATCAACACTCTTGGTACCAGCAGCCAGGAAATCAAAAGACAAATTGCACTTGGGAAGTCTGCTCTCAGGGACATCTACAGAGTACTGAAGAGCAATGATGTTAGTCTGGAGACTAAGGTGCTATTGATCCTGGCCATGGTCTTCAAAAGTAGGTGCTATGCCCTGGAAAGCTTTACAATGACTAGAGATGACAGAAGAATTGATGCCTTTGTGCTGTGGTGCTGGAGACGAGTACTGAATATACCATGGACTGCTAGGAAAACAAACAGGTTTGCCCTGGAGAGGATGAAGCCAGGGTGTTCCTTGGAGGCAAGGATTCTGAAGCTCTGTCTGACATACTTTGGGTAGGCTGTAAGGAGGGATCAGTACTTGGAGAGAAACATCATACTTGGAAGGGTGGAGGGTCTCCCATCTTAATGAGATGGATTTATTCAATGACTAGGGTAATAGGGGTAGGTGTGTCAGAGACAATAAGGATGGCTCAGGATAGAAAAATTTCCAGAGCTTTTGTACATATGAGCTGTAGGCGATTTAATGGCACATAACAACAATACAACAACATACTTCAGAAAACACGAAAATAGGAAGTGCATTACATATTTAGCATTGTGAACATTTTAGGGAAGTGAAACAAAACACATTCTTATACATGTGGAGACCTAAATAAAAGTATATTTTTACTCTCCTTAAGTTTATAAGGGAGAAATAGAAATATACTGAAAGACATTTCAGGTAATACATAGCTTCTGTTTATTAAGGAAGTTTCTGTGACCATAAGGAATCAAAAGTCTGTACTTACGCCTGTTGTTTGAACCATACAAATTATATTTATACAAATAAAACTCACCTGAGGTTTTTAAACCAATAAATAAACGATGGCATAGTGAGCAACACAATCCATGTCAGTAAGTTCATCACAGTATCGTGCATGTGAAGACTGTCTTCAGCATCACTAGGTGACAAGCCAAGACGGTGTACTGGAGCATCCTTGTGATCAGAATGCTTTCCATTTCTTGAATGTTTGGGATTCTAAAAAATAATAAAGTAAAAAACAGGCTATGGTCATAAAACTTTTTTTACATATACATATATATATTTAACAAAAACAAACATTTCTAACTGTACGAGCTCTGGGTTTGCACATCACTTGAGTTGGATTTGAAAGGTCATATGGAATTCCAGCAGAGAAGAGATGGAGGGCAGGGTCTACACAATCATTTTGCTCATCTGTAAGATGAACTGTCCTCAGTAACCCAATCCACACCTGGCCACAGCGTGCCCCAGTGACCACGTCTTCCCACAGAGGTGCTGTGTGGACATGGCCTGGGTCAGAAGGATGGTGGGTCATGCTCTCCCCCTCGTGGACCAAGGTGACTCCCAGGCCACCTGCTCAGACGCTCTAGGGAGCCTGGCCTCTGGCTGTGCCTGGCCTCTCTGGAGGCAGAGCGTGGTGTTTGCCCTGGCTGAGCAGCTTGTTGCCCACGTGTCTTGTTGTACTTAGGGTTGTGTCCACTTCCTCATATCCTTGGCTGATCCTCATTGGTTTGGTTTTGTTTGACAGATGGGAAATACAGAACACTTGGCCTCCCCTAATGTCCTGTCCCACTGGTCAGAGAGCTATTGATGGCTATCACTTCCCAACCTCTGCCAGGCATCCGTCTTTCCCGATGTGTTCAAATGCACTTTTATTTTTTTTACATGTTATTTTCACTGATGAAAATATACCTATAGAAAGTGACTCAAAACAGAGACAGTAATTTATAACAGGGAGCTCCAGTGGCTTAGTGTTAAGGAGTTGGACTCTTAACCCAAAGGCATGAAGTTCAAATTTACCAGCTGCTCCATGGAAGAAAGATGGGCAATGTCTTCCTGTGAGTTACTGCCCTGAAAACCCACTGGAGGGTCAACGATGGGTTGGTTCTGACTTGCCGGTATACAACAATTTATAACACCCCACACTGACTGTCATACTGACGAAGATCAGAGCAAATGTAATCTCAGCCAATCTTCTTTAGGTTCAGTTTCACCTTATTTCCATTTTTATTGAGATCATTGTGAAAAGTGTACAAAATTGTTTTCCAACCATTTGTATATATTTTATGACATTATAATATACACAATAACTTCATTCTTCCAACTTCTTTCCTGTGGTCTTCACTTCCATTATTTTTCCTGCTCTCTGGGCTTTATCCTTGGGCAAATGCTGCCCTTCTGACCTCAGATGGCTGGTTATTCTAAGGAATGAACGCCTACTGTTATTGTTCACCTTATTGTCTTGTCTAAAGTTTCAAAGGTGACCTGCTGAGGAGAATGTGTTAGGCTGAATGGCAACTAATGGCCACTGCCTTGGGGATTTGACCAGTTTCTACTGGAACAATACTGTTGGTCACTTTTGCATCTCAGTTTTGTTCCTCATTTTCTCCTTTTCTTTCCAGGTCTTCCACTGAATCCTTTCTAGAATAGTCAGCAGTGGTAGCTGGGCATCATCCATTTCTTCTGGTTTCCAGCTCATGGAAGTTGAAGTTCATGTTCCATTAGTATTCTGGACTGTTTCTTTGTAGCTTTGTTTTTCCCCTCCTCTCCTTTGTTCTGGAAAGGAGGAGACTACTACTGCCCTTTAGATGGTGTCTTGAACCTTTTTAAAATTCTAGCCTTTACATACTAAAGTAGGATGAAAAGTTTTGTCTTTGTAGACTGTATGTTATGCCGATTGACCGTGATGTCCTCTAAGACTATGATCTGAAGACCCAGGGCCAGCAACTCATTATCTAAGGGTATATGGTTTTGATTAAGAAGTTTACATAGTCTGTCCTCTCCTGGCTCTGCGGTTAACATTTCTTGAAGTTACTTAAGTTCACAGTAACTTTCAAGGCACTGTAAAATCTCAACCTTTAACAACAACAAAATACCGCTGTATTTTTCCATGTTCATATTAAACTGTTTTCATTTTAAAAAAAGGTGATCTGAAGAGAGTGTGGACCTCTCCAAAATACTGAAAAGCAACAATGCCACTCTAGAGACTACAGTATGCTTGATGCAGTCCATGGTCTTTGCAATTACTACACATCTGATTGCTGAACAAAGACTAACGATGACAGAAGAATCATCAAGTCTTTGAGTTGTAGTGCTGGAGAAGAGTTTGAACAAATCATGGACCACTAAGAAAACAAATAGGTCTGTCTTGGAGAAGGTGAAACCAAGTGTCTTTTTGGAGGCTAGGATTTTGAAGCTCCATCTCACATACTTTGGGCACGTAGCCAGGAGGGAACAATCCTTGGAGAAGGACATCACGCTCGGAAGGGTGGAGGGACAGCTCAGGAGGGGAAGATCCCAGATGAGATGGACTGACACAGTAAGTGGGGTAATGTGAGTAGGTGTGTTGAAATCAGTGAAACCGGCTCAGGACAGGGTAGGCTTCAGAGCTGTTGTACATGGGATTGCTATGAGTTGTAGGTGACTTGATGGCACATAACAACAACAACAACAACAACAACAACATTAAACTGATGCTGACTTTTCAAAATGAAACTTACCTCAGTTTCATTATTTTTAAAAGCTGTTAGGCTGGCTTGAAGATGAACAATCTAAGAAAAAGAAATTACTCTTAATTTTACATTTATTTTGGATGAAACAAACTTTTATTTGAAACAAGGAACACAGAAGCCCAATCCCTTATAGGAAATTGAGACCTATTATTTTAAATTTAATAATATCTAAAGAACTACAAATTCATTTAAACATTTAAAATACACTATTCTAAACAAGATTTTTTAAAAAATACACATGGCTCCTATCATGGATTAACAAAACAAAATTTTCAAAGTACATGAGGCCAGATTATATCGATTGGCACAACATCTATATCAATTGAGTTTATAATTAAACAATGCCTTGCAAGATTTTAAAATGCTTTGTGAATTTAAGAGGTTTCCCATATTACCCATATTTTAAATACCGAAAATATGAAATTTACTATATATGTATCTGTAAAATGCTCATAGAACTTGAAAACAATCTGTAAATTGTTTTATTATTTCTGTAATTTAAGTAATTACTCCAGAAATTTTTTTATACTGCGTTGTTTTAAATATTTTTTAAAGAAACTTTCTGAAACAGGGGATAAAAATAATTATATAAAACAAAATGCACAAACGTGATTCTATAAGAAAAAGGTCCATGACTATCGAAAACATAATGTTAATGAAAGAAACATAATGTATATGAATGATTGTATGCAAATCAATAAAAATGTATAAATATTTATACACATAGAAATGAAACTAAACGTATAATAACTCAACCTATATGCAGAACAGATTATCCGGGAGGCTGGGCTCTATGAGGAGAAATGTGGGGTCAAGATTGGGGGACGATTTATCAACAATCTGCGTTATGCGGATGACACAACCCTGCTTGCTGAAACTGAGGAGGACCTGAAGCTCCTGCTGCAGAGTGTCAAGGACTGCAGCCTACAATATGGATTGAGGCTCAATGTCAAGAAGACAAAGATTCTCACCACTGGACCAATTGGCAGCATCAGGATGGATGGTGAAGAGACTGAGATTGTACACAGCTTTAGTTTGCTTGGCTCCATAGTCAACAGTCTTGGCACCAGCAGCCAGGAAATTAAAAGGTGCATTGCAATGGGAAAGTCTGCTGTTAGGAACCTCTCCAAAGTACTGAAGAGCAATGGTGTCTCTCTGGAGACTAAGGTGCGTCTGATACAGGCCATGGTCTTTGCAATCACTTGTTATGCATCAGAGAGTTGGACAATGACCAAGGAGGATAGAAGGAGAATTGATGCCTTTGAGCTGTGGTCCTGGAGAATACCATGGACTGCTAGGAAAACAAACAGATTTGTCCTGAAAAGGGTTAAACCGGGTGGCTCCTTGGAGGCAAGGATTCTAAGGCTCCGTCTAACATACTTTGGACATGTTGTGAGGAGAGACCGGTCCTTAGAGAGGGACATCATGCTTGGGAGGGTGGAGGGACAGCGCAGGAGAGGAAGGGCCTCTATGAGGTGGATTGATTCAGTGACTAGGATAATTGGGAGGGGAATGTCAGAGACAGTGCGATTGGCACAGGACAGAGCGGAGTTTAGGGCTGTTGTACATAGGGTCGCTATGAGTTGCAGGCAACTCGACGGCACATAACAACAACAAAAATATGAAAAATTTTAAACTGATAATTATCTAAAATGAATATTTATTATTAAAGCAGAATATTGTTGTTGGCTTTTTAAAATTATCCACTCTGGTATCAACTGTCCTTTTAGAAGATCGGTATAGAAAGTATACAGTTGTATAACTTCCTTGTTTTCCTGCAAAACTGAGTGCTTTCTGGGAAATGATTTTACTTCATGAGAAGATTATCAGTCTAATTAATTTTAGAAATATCTACAGATTCTTCAGCAACATTTGTAACATGTTACATCATCTTAGTACTTCTTACAGGGTTCAGATTTGTTGTTCATAGGGTCACTATAGGTCACAGCCAACAGCACCTACCACCACCACCACCTCCACCTCCACCTCCAGCTCCACCACCTCCACAGCCATCGCTACCACCATCACTGCCGCTACCCTGCCCCCATCTTAGTTTGAGTGATAGCTTCCTCCCAGTGAAAGACATTTTGTTCTGTCTCATGTTTAAAAGGTATAAATAAAAACAGTTCCACTAAAAATGTTCATGAAAGTTAACATCACTTTCAAGATAATGACACACTTGAAACACTTTCTTTTCTGTTTTAAAACAAAAATTCAAAATCAGAATACTAATA
The DNA here is from genome assembly GCF_000299155.1 of Elephantulus edwardii. Taxonomy (NCBI): domain Eukaryota; kingdom Metazoa; phylum Chordata; class Mammalia; order Macroscelidea; family Macroscelididae; genus Elephantulus; species Elephantulus edwardii. The sequence continues at coordinate 15,446,587 of NW_006399751.1, read as the reverse complement.
AATCCCATGTATTTTAAATAAGTGAGATTTAAAATATCTACGCTATATCCTACGTATAAAGTTGAGCTATTTTAGTTGTATTATTTGACATACCTTAAACACATAGTAAAGATATGTAAGAAGGATGGCAAATGCTCCACAAGTTGCCCAACTAACCATGATCAAAACAACGATGATAAAAGACAAATCTAGTGATACTGCCTTGATATTCTTAGGAAGCTCAGAGGGTCTGGAATAAAAAGAATAAAGCTTGTTATAATAATTCACAACTACACATAAGAATTAGTTATCGAGTCAGATTTAAGAAAACAATATAGTGCCTTGCCAAACTTTCCTGCTTACTAATAAAAACATTTCAGAAGGTAAGAAAGACATTTTTGGCAAACAGTCCATATATTTGAATACAAGATCTTTAATACTAAGTAACCTCCAAACTTGTCTTCCAGTCAAATACACTATGGCTACCATTTATACTAAGGAAGAAAAGCCACTGAAAAATATAATATTTACAGGCCAAATCATGCGTCTCAAATCTTGACATGAAGAACAATGTTCTATTACTTACAGTCTCAAGGTCCTTCAGATGATGTCAAGTATGGACCAGAAAATTCTAGCAGTATTTGAAAACAAACTTCATCTTTGGGTCTAGACTAAATCTCGAGGCCATATTTCTGTAACTGTTAAAACGCCTCATCTATGCTGACCCAAATGTCTTGACTGAATTCTTCTACCCTTGTTTTGGGTTATAGAAGTCAACACATAAAAAAAAAAAAAATTCCTGGGAAAATTTATTCCACAGTAATAAAAAATCCTCTCAAACACACTTTCTTACTTGTGAAACTTTTTTTAACTAGGTGTTTAGCACTAAGTTAAAAATCAAAGGTAGGATTTATCTTGCAATAAGTGATTTGTTTTGATAATGATATAACGTAAACACTAATACATGTCTTATATAGCTGTCATCTTTCCTTACAAAGTTTACTTATAAAACACTGACAATTTCAAAGTTCTTTGTATGGGTGCATGTGTGTGTGTTAACAGCAACAAGAAAGCTTCTAGTGTCATTCGTCGTTTACCTTTTCAAAAGCAGCCACAATGAAGAAAGGAGTCTCAGAGACATTGAAGAGAGGAGGCCACCCCAGTAAGCAGTACACGTTCCAAACAGAAAAAGAACCAAGGACACAAGGGGGAAACACACACTCTGATTGGTTAAAATTATAGCATCTAATTCTGGTAACAATAACGTGTCCCATAATTCTTTAAACCACTTATACCTGTGGATAAGAGAAAACATACAATGAAAGAAAAATAATTAACAGTTGGCTTTCAAAGATTTACTGTTCAAAGTATCTGACAACTTATTAGAGTCCCTAAAGTTTTATGATGCTCAGTATTTTACTATTTTCCTGAAAAAAAAAAAATTTGTAATGCATTTTATGAAACAAGCCATTGATCTTGCAAATAAGTTTACTGATTCGATGAAATCTTACTGCTTTATATAGATCCTTGTGTAAAGTAATACAGTTTCTGTTGTTGATAGAAACAACAGATTTTAGGAGTGATTAAGAAAATCCAAAAAATTAAATGGTTTTTAACCAAATTATGTAAAAGGTAAATAAATTATGAACTTAAAGAAAACCTCAAACTCATTGCTATTAAGTCAGAACCAACTCACAGCTGACTGTCCACCCAGTTTTCAGAGGCTGTAAATCGCATAGAAGACAACTGTGCATCTTTCTCCTAAGGAACTACAGGTGGATTCGAACCACAAGAGACAGAACCTTTAGATCAACAGTGCACTTCCCTGCCCACTAGGAGGGCCCTAAATTAGGAACAGACTTATTAAATAGGATGTACCACTGAGTTGGAAATATCTTACATAGCTAACCCTCTAGTGGATTTTCAGAGGCAGTTAAACAGGAATAGCTGGGGCATTCAAACTGCATGCCTTTGGAGTGGCAGCACAACACCTTACCACTAAACTACCATTGTTGTTATGTGCTGTCGAATCAACAACTCATAGCAACCCTATGAACAATGGCTCTGACCCTTGTCCTATCCTGAGCCAACCTCACCACCTCCAATACACCTGACCCCACTGTCACAGTCACTGTGTCACTCCATTTCATCCAGGGTCTTCCTTTCTTTTATTGACCTTCTACCTTTCCAAGCATGATGTTCTTCTCCAAGGACTGGCTGCTACTCTTGACAATATCCCCTACTTTGTATGGAAAAAAAGTCTGCAGTAATGCTTCATCAATAACCTACAATGATTTGTATTAATAGTTCTCAGATTTTCCAGGGTCCAAATAGATGAACCACACTTATTTCTTTGCAATTGTTTTATTCTAAGCTTAGAGTGATGTGTTGTAAGTTGCCGTCAAATCAATTGTGACTCATGGCAACCACATCTGTTCTCTGTAGGGTTTTCAAGGCAATAGTCTATTAGAAATAGATCACTAGGTCGTTCGTCTGTGGAGCCCATGGGTTTGAATCACCAATGTCTTGGTAGTAGTCAGGTATCTAACCATTTCCACACCCAAGGAATAGATTGGAGTATATGTTGCTGTTGTTGTTATTGTATACTGTTAAGTCAGAACCAAACCACAGCCAACCCTTGGGTGGGTTTTCAGAGGCAGTAATTGTATGGAAGGAGATTGCCATCCTTCCCCGAGGAGCAGCTGCTGGAATCAAACCATGTGCCTTTGCGATGGCAGTGCAGATTATTGCCACTAGATTTTCCTACTGCTATACTAAGTTCAAAAGTGACTGGAATAACACATCAGCAGAAAACTGCCAGAAGTCCAGGCTGGGTTTAGAAGGGGTCGTGGTACTAGGGATATTGTAGCTAATGTTAGAGGGATCTTAGATGAAAGCAGGGAGTACCAGAGGAATGTCTATCTGTGTTTCATTGACTATGCAAAGTTTGACTGTGTGGATCATAACAAATTGTGGCTGACTCTGAGAAGAATGGGAATACCAAAACACTTGATCGTGCTAATGAGAAATCTCTACTGGGACCAAGAGGCAGTAATCAGAACAGAACAAGGAAACAGTGCATGGTTCAAAATTGGGAAGGGTGTATGCCAGGGATGTGTCCTGGCTCCATACCTTTTCAACCTGTATGCAGAACAGATTATCCGGGAGGCTGGGATCTATGAGGAGAAATGTGGGGTCAAGATTGGTGGAAGATCTGTCAACAATCTGCTATATGCAGATGATACAACTCTGCTTGTTGAAACTGAGGAGGACCTGAAGCGCTTGCTGCAGACGGTCAAGGACTGCAGCTTCCAATATGGATTGAGGCTCAATGTCAAGAAGACAAAGATTCTCACCACTGGACCAATTGGTAGCATTAGGATGGATGGTGAAGAGATTGAGATTGTTCACAGCTTCAGTTTGCTTGGCTCCACAGTCAACACTCTTGGCACCAATAGCCAAGAAATTAAAAGACGTATTGCCGTGGGAAAGTCTGCTATTAGGGACCTCTCCAAAGTACTGAAAAGCAATGGTGTCTCTCTGGAGACTAAGGTGCGTCTGATACAGGCCACGGTCTTTGCTATCACTTATTATGCATCAGAGAGTTGGACAATGACTAAGGAGGATAGAAGGAGAATTGATGCCTTTGAGCTGTGGTGCTGGAGAAAAGTATTGAGGGTACCATGGACTGCTAGGAAAACAGATTCACCCTAGAGAGGGTTAAACCAGGCTGCTCCTTGGAGGCAAGGATTCTAAGGCTCCATCTAACATACTTTGGACATGTTGCAAGGAGGGACAGGTCCTTGGAGAGGGACATCATGCTTGGTGGGGTGGAGGGACAGCGCAGAAGGGGAAGGCCCCCTATGAGGTGGACTGATTCAGTGACTGGGGTAATTGGGATGGGTGTATCAGAGATAGTGTGATTGGCACAGGGCAGAGCAGAGTTTAGGGATGTTGTACATAGGGTCGCTATGAGTTGCAAGCAACTCGACGGCACATAACAACAACAATACTAAGTTCAAGAACTATTTTTAAAAGAAAAGTTTATTTTTTTAAAAATACTCAGTTAAATGACTGTATTAAGCAGCATATATATGGATGAAATACTATATATATGAATGATTACAGGAAAATCAATTTAAAAAGGAAAGAGAGTAGGGGGGAAAGTCTAACCAAAAACAATCACTGAAAATTCAATTGTAAATGTTAATACACTTATTAGATCTTCACTTAAATAGAAAAATTTCATTTACTCAATGAAGCCAATCTTTGAATTTGTATATAAAACATTATGTTAAATGATTTATGTTAAATGCAATATATAACACAAAATAAATTAACATCATTATCATTGCTAATAAGTCTTACCCCAGCAGAAATTTAACCATAATTACAAAAGGGTCAACTTTATAAGATTTGACTTCTTTATCCAACATAGTAGTATATTCTAAGCAATGACCTAGAAATTAAAAAAAATACATATTAAAATTACATTAATTGGAAAATGCATATTAAGTACTCTATATTATATCCGACTTTGTCATTAAGTACAACACATTCCCTATCAGAGAAAGAAAGGTCTTTAATATTGTTACAGACTCCTCTTGAGAGATTACAGTTACTGTATTGTGGTTATACATTAAAATCACTTGAAGAATTTTTTTAAAAAAAACTCTAGTTGCCACACACCCATGTTTATCGCGGCTTTGTTCACAATAGCAAAGAGCTGGAAACAACCTGTGTGCCCATCAACAAACAAATGGATAGAGAAGCTCTGGTATATTCACACAAAGGAATACTATGCAGCATTGAAAAACAAGGAACTCATGAAATATTATGCAAAATGGATGACCCTGGAGGACATTATGCTGAGTGCAATATCTCAGTCACAAAAAGACAAATATTGCATAGGGCCACTGTTGTAAAACAGGACTGACATTGGAGTTGAGGAAAGACAGAGAAGGAGGGGAGGAATGATGTATATATTGCATTGAAACAGATGAGGGAGAGAACTGTTTAAAAGGTATATATGAATGGGTGTTCTTGTCATGACAGGAGTTCAGAATGAAGACTGCATAGTGGAGTGGACTTGGGGGGAGGGACTGTATAACAATGAAAGAGTTTTTCTTTTACTTTTCAAGAAGAAGAGTGAATTGGGGGTAAAAGGGGGCAGGGAGAAAAGTGCAACAATGAATAACAGGAAACACTAAGTCTCTGTAAACTTTCATTAAAATGAATTAAAAAAAAAACCCGAACAAGAAAAAACAAAACAAAAAAAAAACCCTCTAGTTGCTCAGATGCCATTAGAAGAAAATAATTTTCAGGAAATGAAGTATTAGAATTTCACTATCTGTAGTATTTTCACTGAATGAGTTCCGTCTCCCCTCATACAGTTTTACTGAGACAGAATGACACACCATTCACCCTTTTAAAGTGCATGATTCAATGATTTTTGCTATACTTAGAGTTGGGCATCCACTACAGTAATCAATTTTAGAACATTTTCATTATCCCCCAGGAAATTGTTCTTCGTTGTCTCACCACAGTCCTCACCCGGGCACTCCTCATTGCCGCTGAGCTGGAACCAGCTCTTGGGTTTCTAAGGCCGTAAATCACACCGGAGGAGACTGCTCATCTTTTCTCGTGGAGCAGCTGGTGGGTTCAGGCTGGCAGAAGCACAGCCTTTGGGCCAGCACTGCAGCTCTCCATGGACTAGGGAACCAGCAGTCCACCTGGCACTGTATAACTTGACTTGGTCTGGATATTTCAAATCAATGTAATTGCATGTAGATTTTTGTGAATGGCTTCTTTTACTTAGGGAACGGTTTTCAAGGTTCATCCGCTTGTATATCCATTTTACATTTCATCAATTTATGGTTATCTGGTTTATTTTTACTCATTTGCTATTGTGGGGGCACGCTGGTGGCACAGTCTCTAGTGAGTTGCATGGATAAGAAAAGGCTACAAGCCTCAGGTGGTTTGAAACCAGTGTTTGGTGGGAGAAAGGTAAGAAGGCTGCTCCTGGGTGAATCACAGCCTCGGACTCCTTCTGGGGGGGGTCACTGTGGGACAGTGGGAGCTGAAGTGATGGCAGTGAGTTTGAGGATTTTTTTTGTTTTGCTACTATGAATAATACTGCTATGCACTTTTGTGTATACATTTCTGTGTGCATATATGTTTTCCTTTCTCTTAGGTATGTCCCTAGGAGCGGAGGTGCTGGGCCAGGTGGTAATTAAACCCTAAGATGGCTTCCTATCACTACAATACTACTTGCAGAATATGTGGGTTTCAATTCTTAACATCCTTAACAGTTTCATTATCTATCTTTTTTATGGTAGCCACTCTAGTGAGTATGATCTATAGTTGACTTTTTAATATGCATTCGTGATTCATAACTACTGCTTTAATTGGTTTCACACAGAATTCCGTATCGAAAACTTTTAGACTAACCAACATCTTATTTATCAGAGGGTTCACTATAAACTAGCCATATATAAATCATATGATCAATTACAAAAAACTACTTAGGATGAGGAAGACATTAAGTCAAGTCTGGTTCATATCATATTATCATATTTTAATTAAAAACTTGAGTGTTGTGTTGTTAAGTGCCATCGAGTTGTAAACAACTCATTGTGTGACCCTATGAATGAACGATCTGAACACTTGTATCATTTCTCCACCTTCATAGAGTTTCTGGAGGCAAGCTATTTCGGAAGTGGATGCCAATCCTGCTTCCAAGTTTGTTTTAATTGGGGAACCCCACCTAACAGTGTCCACTATGGGTAACCATTATGCATCTGACACATCAGTGTCACAGTGTTCAGCATCACAGCAATCCCGAGTTACCTCTGTACAGCAAACGGACAGATCAGTGCTACACTACTTAGAAGAATGTTTGACCAAAAACAATTAAAATTAGGCCTGAGAGTTGCAGATTAAAATCACCCACCTTTGGCTTGGCAGCATAACTTTCTATCCACTATGCTAAAATAGGCGAAAATGAATACTGAAGAGATTCTGAGTTTTATAAAAGTTATTGGAAGACAATGAGTAGCTGTGAAAAGATGTGGCAAGCCAGAATTAGTGGAAGAAAATTATGGACTGATTTCTTTTGTACTTTGGTCCATATCTCTTTTCCTATCTCCTACCTTCTCTGAACATTGTTCAAGCCCAACACGTGTATGCAGGATAGGCTCCTAGGAAATGAACTGTAATTCAGGGAGAGTTTTGTTATATATTCTACATATGCCTCCCTAGATCAATTTTCCACCATTCACTTTACACTGAGCCCTGAGAGGCTAGCTTTGTGGATGAGCTTCCAGTTCGGTTCTGTGAACAGGGAGGCACAGCAGGTAGAGGTGGAGAAGATGGAGTTGGTGTTTATTACCCTGTCTCTTCTCTGACAAACCCCAGCTTGGTAGTCAATGGAATGACCTTACATCAAAGCTCCAGTAGTATCTTCTTCAAAAGGTTCTAAGTGCACTCCTTTTCTTTGCTCTTCAGTTGAAGAGTACTAGATAACCCTGTTGTCGGCCCAGCGCTTCATCAGTCCCTGTCGGTGTCTCTTAACCTTGCACATACCTTTGAAACAGTCCCTTCATCCAGCTTTCCATTATTGTAGTCAGTGCACCAGGACCTAACAAACTAATAGAGTTGGTAATGACCAAATATGACCCCAGACACCTATTATGTGTACCCGGGGCAATGAAGGAGGTGCCAAGAAGAGAATGAAGAACAAGGAAATCTTGAAGAGAAGTTGTCTGACACCTTCTGACGTCTGGCATTCTGATGCCAGCGAGAAACTTCAGGCACATGTCTAATTTCAAAGCGATGAAGGAATCTTCTTGAGGATTTCTTAAAACTCCCAGCAAATTTGGGAGGGGACAGATCATGAATTTTCAAGAAATTTATCTATCTTTCTTAATGACATGTAGAATGGAAAAAGCATTAAGAAGCAATGGCCCATATACTTTAAAAAAAAGAAAGAGAAAAAAATCAGGATGACATGAAAAGAAAGTAGGGCATAGATCCATTTCAGATTGCATTAGGTCTTCAAAATATGTGTGGAAAATGAGCCACTGTATCTGTAACTACAACTCTATTTACAAATATGATTTCCTTTTCTTAGGCAAATGAATAGGTGAGTCCAAAATGAAATAACTTCTGAGTTATGAAAAATGGCAGTATAAACACAGAGACACACATGGAAGGAAGACAGACAAGACTTCTGAGAAATATATCTACAAAGACTTGGGGCAGTTACTAGAAGCAGAAATAGACAACGAGTCTAGACCCCTAGAGTCAAGATCTGAATTCAGACTTTGAGCCTCCTGACCTGTGAGAGAATTCACTTCTGGCACCAATTTGTGGCGTTTCTGTTACACAGCACAAGTAACTTAGTCAAAATCTGAAGGATATTGAAAAAACTTTGAAGAGCAGCTAAGACAGAGAAGAGTTATGATTAAAATGGACCTGAGTGCTTCCAAACAGAGCAAGTTGTTAGCTAGCACCCAGTCAACCGCAACTCTGCGAAAAACAGACCTGCACTCTGTCCTAATATATAGCATCCTCCTGATCTCGGATATACTTGAGCCCGCTGTTACAGTCACTGGGTCACCCTGTCTTGTCAGGGAGTCTTCCTCCTGCTCCGGCCCTCCACCGTTTTCAGCAAGATGTCCTGCTCCAAGGACTCATTCCTCTGATGACATGGCTGAAGTATGTCAGTTGAAGTTTCACTATCCTTGCCTCTAAGCAGTACTCTGGTTGCATTTCCCCCAAGAAACACTTACTTGCTCTTTTGACAGAAGCATAATAAAACCCAAAATACACTCTTGAAAAGAAAGAGAAAAAAAGAACAGCCCAAATCTTATTAAAACTCAAGCTTTAATTACCAATTTGTACGCAACTGGAAAAAAAAATAGCAGAAAATGTTCAACTGCATCATAAGCAGGCAATCAGCAAACTTCAGACTGTGGGAAACTCAGTAGCACAACCAACCACATTAGTTCAAGAAGTGGATTACAAGGTGAGAGGAAGAGAAAGGCCTTGGAACCTGCAGACTGAGAAACTTCCATAGACCAACTAAATAATGTGCACGTTTTATTTGAATACTGCTAAAATTATTAAAACTTTATTGGGAAATATAAAGCATTATTACTAATTTTTTAAATTTTTTTGCATTATTCCTAATTTTTTGTGTTAACAGTTAAAAGGACTTTTTAGTCCTTTTAAAAGGACTAATATTAAAGACATAAATATTGAAAAAATTATTACATGGACATTTTCTTGTCCAAATCCTCAATGGACTTTAAAAAAAAATCCACAAAACAACAAGAAGACTAAGAGTTAACACTGAAAGAAATGTATCCCACAAGAAAATGTTAACCATTTGCAGGCTTTAAGACTATAAACTGAAAGTCTTTAGGCTTGTTGTTCAAAGATGTAAAAAAGCTGATCATAAACCACCCGTTACTTTGAAGAGTCCTTGTCAGCAGTCTTAACTACTAATATGTGGCTATTTTTAAGAAGTCCTTTATTATGCTTAACAAATAATTCAATATATTGTTGTTAGTGCTATGGAGTCGAGGACAAGTCATAGCAATCCTATGAACAGTAGATGTGAAATGTGTCCTATATCTGATTTTTTGGGCCCATTGCTACAGTCACTATGTGAATCCACCTTGTTGAGTGTCTTCCTCTCTTTCACCGACCCTCCACCCTTTCAAGTATGATGTCCCTTTCAAAGAAATAGTTCCTAACAACACGTCCAAAGTATATGAGACGAAGCTTTGTCATTTCTGCCTCTGTGGAGCACTCTGGCTATCCTTTCTCTAATACGTAACTTCTTGTTCATTTGGCATTCGTGGAATATTCAGTACTCTTCTCCAGTACCACATCTCAGATTCTTCTTTCAGCCGTATTCACTGTCCAGTACTCAGATACACAGCAAGAGACTGAAAATATGATGGTTTGAATCAGGAGCATCTCAGTCTTTAAAGTGACATCACTGCTCATTAGTACCTTGGAAAAGTCCTTGACAAGAGACTTTTTCAGTGCAGTATGTCTTTTCATTTCTTGACTGATAATACCACAGATGTTGATTGTGGATCCACGTATGATGAAATTGTTGAAAACGTCAATCTTTTCTCCATCTATCATGATGTTGTCATCTGTCCACCGGGAGGATTTCTGCCTTCTTGACGTTGAGATGTAATCCATATCGAAGTCTGCAGTCTTTAATATTATGCACTAAGCATTTCAAATCCTCCTTGCTTTCAGCAATCAAGGTCGTGTCATCTGCATAATGCAAGTTGTTGAGGTATCTTCCTTCATTGTAATTCCATATTCTTATTCACAAAGTCTGTTGTTGTTGTTGTTATGTGCCGTCGAGTCGTTTCCGACTCATAGCGACCCTATGCACAACAGCCCTAAACCCTGCTCTATCCTGCGCCAACTGCACTGCCTCTGACACACCCATCCCGATTGCCCCAGTCACTGAATCGATCCATCTCATAGAGGGTCTTCCCCTCCTGCGTTGTCCCTCCACCCTCCCAAGCATGATGTCCCTCTCCAAGGACCCGTCCCTCCTGGCAACATGTCCAAAGTATGTCAGACGAAGCCCCAGAATCCTTGCCTCCAAGGAGTAGCTTGGTTTAATCCTCTCCAAGATAAATCTGTTTGTTTTCCTGGCAGTCCAGGGTACATACAGTACCCTTCTCCAGCACCATAGCTCAAAAGCATCCACTCTCCTTCTGTCCTCCCTAGTCATTGTCCAACTCTCTGATGCATAACAAGCGATTGCAAAGACCATGGCCTGTATCAGGCGCACCTTAGTCTCCAGAGAGACACTGTTGCTCCTGAGTACTTTAGAGAGGTCCCTAACAGCAGACTTTCTCATCGCGATATGCTTTTTGATTTCCTGACTGCTGGTGCCAAGAGTGTTGACTGTGGAGCCAAGCAAACTGAAGTCTAGTTTCTTAAATTATTTGCCCAGTATGCAGACTGAATAGGTATGGAGAAAGAATATAGCCCAGACAAGCCAGCTTTCTACCAAATGATAGAATTAATTTAACTATGTGAAGAATGGGAATCTCAGAATTAATTATGCTCATGAGGAACTTAAACCTAGACCAAGAGGCTGTTGTGCAAACAGAGCAGGGGAATACTACATGGTCTACACTTGAGAAAGCTATGTGTCAGGGTTGTTTCCTTTCTCCATACCTATTCAGTCTATAAGCTGACACTGAATAATCAATCCATCAAAACCCTTGGTACCAGCAGTCAGGAGATCAACAGATAGATTTGCACTGGGAAAGTCTACAGTCAGAGACCTCTTCAAATTATCAAGGAACAATTATAGCAGTTTGAAGACGATGGTGGTGTCTGATTCAGCCCATGGTCTTTTTAATCACTTACTATGTATCTGAGAGCTGGACGATGATAAGAATGATAGAAGACAAACTCATGCCTCTGAGCTGTGGTCTGTGGTGTTGAAGAAGAGTACTGAACATTCCATGGATTGCAAAAAGAACAGATAAGTCTTGGAGAAAGTGCAGCCAGAGTGCTCCTTAGAGGCAAAGATGATAAAGCTTCATCTCACACACTCTGGGCATGCAGCCAGGAGAGGTACATCATTTTTGGAAAGGTGGAGGCTTGGTAAAAGAGAAGATGACCTTCCTTGAGATGGACTGACAGTGTCCGCAGCAAGGGGTTCATGTGTGTCAGGGATGACGAGGGCACAGGATAGGACAGATTCCAATCTGTTGTTTATAGAGTTGTTAAGAGTTATATTTGAGAGCATCTAACAACAACAACAACATATATAAGACTAATAGATTTTATACTTTGAATCTTCATGTAAAAATAATAAACATTCTTACCTGTTGAGAAAAGAGAGTATAATTGTCCTCCATAAGTAAGAAGAATACTGGATACAATGTAGGCAGGAAGAGCTCCACCATGAAATCTTATTATCTAAAAAAACAGCCAAATCAATGGGCAACTTAACATTCTTGTTAATGAAATCAATGTATTCTGGCAAGAAATATAATGTCATTTTTCACTTAATACCCTTCCTTATATGACCACAAATACAGTGTCAGTCTGTCGGTCTGTCTTGGAGGGTAAAACCAAGTCCCTTCTTGGAAGCTAAGATTTTGAAGCTATGCCTCATTTACTTGGGCATGTGGTCAAGAGAGATCAGTCCTTGGAGAAGGATATCATGCTCAGAAGGGTGGACGGACAGCGTAGGAGAGGGAGATCCCAGAGGAGATGAATTGATACAGTTACTGGGGCATTGGGGCGTTAGTGTGTTGGAATTAGTGACACTGGCTCAGGACAGGGAAGGGTTCAGAGCTGCTGTATGTGGGGTCGCTATGCATCGCAGGCGACTCAAGCACACATAACAATGATAACATACTCTGACAGGCTGGAAGCAGGAGTGGCATCCACTTCCTAAACAAAATGTCTCCAGAAACTCTATGAACTTTGATAAACGTTGATAGTTGTAAAGGGGCTTTGTTGCCTTTTATACTGAGTAGGCAAATGTTCATTTATTTGATGGGACCCATAGATTTTCCTAAACAATGAATTATAATACACTATGAATAACATAAAATGTGAATTTGATAATCATTTTGCAAAAATCTTTATTCATTTGAGAATCTGATTGTCAGTTCTTTCTAGAATGTATTTCTAATAGGTATCATTTAAAGGATCACCTTAAAGACTGTCTACCCATGGTCTGCCTTATAGCATCTACTCACAAGAATATTAAGTAAACAACCAAGAATCTCTCTTACCTGTCCAAGTATTTGTGGAAAGGAGGTCCTAATTGTAACCTAGTTTAAAACAATTAAAAAAAATTATTATTTCTCATAAATACCTCTAGCTCTTATTTCGTTAAAATGAGCATTTCTACATGTCTCTAAATATCATAATTTCTTATAATGATATTCCAAATGCAGTCAAGATCTCACAGAATTTTCTAAATCACCTACATTTAAATTGAACGTCATGTCTGGAATGGTGGAGGGACAGTGCAGGAGAGGAAGACCCTTGATAAGATGGATTGATTGAGTGGGTAATGGGGGTAAGTGTGTCAGAGACAATCAACTGGCACAGGCTAGAGCAGGGTTTAGGGTTGTTGTACATAGGGTCGCTGTGAGCCGCAGGCGATTTGGTGGCACATACCAACACAGGCAGTGTTAAGAAACTTTTCCTATATTGGAATTTTTTTGGCCACTGGATGAATATGATGATACATGTGACAACTCCTTATCAATTAGAACATCTAACAAACTTTTTGTTGATTGCCGTTGAGTCATAGCAATTCTATGAACAAAAGATCTAACACCTTTCCATAGCTATCGTGGTTTCTCCAAGTTCACAGAGTTTCCAGAGGCATGTGGTTTAGGAAGTGGATGCCACTCCTGCTTCCAAACCTGTTTTACAGAGAGGAGCTCCACCAAACACTGTCCACAATGGGAAACCATTATGGTACTGCAATGGCACAAGGTTCAGCATCACAGCAAACCCAGGTTACTTCGTACAGCACATTGACAAGGAGTGATGTAAAGTGGAAGAATGTTCCTCCAGATATAACAGCACTAGTCTCAGTTAGCAATGGTTAAGTGTTGTCAAGTCAAATACGACTCAGAGTAAACTTTGCACAAAAGAACTGTACTCTGTTCTGTAACTAACATAATTTCTGTACATTTATAAGAGAGTTCTAACAAACTAGAATAGTTTATTCCCAGATCATGTAAACGAAACTTACTTAATGAATGACTAAGTCAGTATCTTTGTGAAATAAATACTGTATAAATTAAATCCCACATATTTATTAATAAAACTGGAAGTCATTAACGTCAATGAAAGAAAATCTTTAACATAACTGAATAAAGGTGGTAAATGAGTAACATACAAAATACTACAGTAAAGCCATGTCAACTGATTTCATGATGTTCTTCTTTTTATAGAGGATTCTGGACTTTCGACTACAATTAGGGCAATGTGGGTAGGTGTGTCAGAGACAGTGAGACTGACTCAGGACAAGGAAGGCATCAGAGCCGTGGTATACAGAGTTTGCTGTGAGATGATGACTCGATGGCACCTAACAACCACTACCACCACTGTAAACCACAAAGTCAGCAATGAGTCAGCTGTGATTCAGTGGCACATACAACCACAAACACCACTCTAAAACCTGGCACACTAAGCTGATCCAACAGCACCATAGAAGAAAGTCTTGGTTATCTGCTTTTGTAAAGATTACAGCAAAACACTACGGAGCAAGTGTACTCTGTAAGATGTCAGGTGCCACGAGGCAGAAGAGACTCAATGACAAGAGCAGTTTTTTTAAACAGCCAATTCCTTATTTCCCTGGCCCAGTCACAAGTCCTCCCACTGTCCCTGCCTGCATGCTGCCTGCTCAACCACTGGCTCAGAATGTCAGATGGGGACAGTTTTGGTTCTTTTCCTGACAAACTGCAGGTACAGAACAGGTAGCTCTGAGCATTAATTTCTGTGCAAATGGTTTTTATTATAAATATCTAACTAGGTTTGAAATGTTTTCTAGAATAAGACAACATTCTTTCTAACAAAGTTTTAAGTAAAAGGTACAGTTTCATTGTCGGTTTCAAGCTATCTACACCCCTATGTCTACTTCCCCCCACCTCACTGCCCCACCCCGGCAGCCCCCGTTTTCCTTAGTTGTGTTTTGGGGAGTGCCTAGCACCCTCAGAGATCACTTCGACAGGGGTTTTTATCACTCTTGTTGTTTTTGGTTTGTTTTATGTCTTATCTTCCTAGCTTCCCTACCATCATAAATTTGAAGTAATATAAAAAAAAAGTAGTTCCAGCTTATTTCATGATGAAATCTTATTCCAAAATTAAGCAAACATACAACTCACCTCATAATGACAGTTTGAAGATGTGTGCATTTTTAATAACGCCACATGGGTGTAATTATCTGGTTGAGCAATATGGAGTTTCAGAGAAATTTCTGTGGAAGATGGAACTCTGAAATATTGTTCAATATAAATTCTTAAATACAAAATTATAATCAATAACTGTGGTTAAATCCCCCTTAGTATAATTAAAAAAAATATACAAGAAGCTAGATACTAGACATCTGAAAATGTATACTGATAAATGGTTACTTTTCAAAGTCACATGAACATATCTTTGAATGTCACCAACTGACCACAGGAATTATAGGATAAGATAGAAAGGAGTTTACTTTTCCAAACAAGATTTAGTTTATATGTAATTTTAAAAAGAATATTTTAAATTATAGCACAAAGTTACTACATAAAATATGTACATAAACCTTATGTTTGAATACATTTTTATCATACATTTAGTATATGATTTAAATATATACAATTCATACACTATCTATTATCCTCAAACACTGAATATCATATTATTTCTTAAAGTTAATATTCTTACTGTGCAATGGTGAGTGAATCTTCATAAGACCAGGGAATATGAAGTTTGTAAATACTTGTTATTTCTTCTGTTAAAACAAAGAATAATTTTGTTTTAGCAACTATTATGCCAAATGTTACAGAAGCCACTACAATATATAGCTATTTACACAAACACCCTTTACAATAAATTATAAATAATTACAATAAAATAAACAAGTAGTAAATTAGATTCTCAGAAATTATATTAGAGCATATGAGAAATATTAAGCATTGAAAAACATTCAATAGCTAAATTACTACTATAAAAAAATAGAAAAGAGAAAGATGCTCACTGTTAAGAAAATGTCTATGTCTAATTCTTTAGAAATAGAAACAGTCTAGTGTTTATGTTACCATATATTAAATTAGAAACATTTAATTAAGTTAAATATTATAGAAAATCCAAGTGAAGACTTTATAATTTATCAAATGACAATACTATTTCTTAAAAGGTATTTACCTTTGACTCCTGAACACTTGCTCACCACGTTGATTTTAAAAGCTTGGTATATCTAATCAAGTTTGACCACCAAAAACAAACAAACACAAAACACAAATATTTACTCATTTGCTACACAGTAAAGTAAAATCAAGCCCTTCTTGGTATAGTCAGGATAATTACCTGTGTAAAGTTCAGGAGCTCTACATTGTAAAACAAACCACTTGTATTTAATGTCACTGTCCTAGAAGATAATCCTGTTGAATTAAAGGTACTATATTACTCAGAATACAAAAGAACGAAGAAACATGTACTAGTTGCTTAAACAATGACAAAAGAATTTCTAATACAAAAGACTACTGCACAGATTTTTTTATTCCAGTATTAAAACTTGAGCTCCACAATAAATTCTGGATTTCCTAACCATCTTGATGTGGTGGTGTTGATTGCTGTCGAGTCGAGCAAAACTCAGAGGGACCCTATGAACAAATGAAGTTGAAGCATTTCTAAAAATATCATTTCTCAAAGATCATAGAAATTTCCAGAGGCATATAGTTTAGGAAATGGATAAGTTTAGGAAATGGATAAGTTTTTATGTACATAGTGTCAATGTCAGAAAGATAGGTTTCCTTATTTCTCAAGGTTGCTATGTTTTTTTTTAAAGTTTTTTTTTTTTAGTTGCTATCTTTAATGATATTGGTAATTCAGAGTTATCATCAATTATCTTTACAAACGGAGTAACATATACACATACACACACATTTTTCTTTAAAAGGACAGGGATATGCCAAAGGGCACAGAAGTCAATCTGAAAGAGCTTTCATAAGGCCAAAAGAATAAAAACCCAACGCAAGTACTATATTTTAACCCAGTAAATATCTATGCATTCATACTGATATGTTGTTGTTATGTGCCATCAAGTCACCTTCAACTCATAGCAACCCCATGTACAATAGATCTGAACCCTGCCTGATCCTGAGCCAACCTTTTTGTCTCTGATACACCTGTCCCTATTACTCCAGTTACTAGTCAATCCATCTCATCAAGGGTCTCTCTCTGTCCCTCTACCCTCCAAGCATAATGTACCTGTTCAGGGACTGGTCCCTCCCTACAACATGCCCAAAGTATGTTAGACGAAGCTTCAGAATCCTTGTCTCCAAGGAACAGCCTGGTTTCACCCTCTCCTGGATGAACCTGTTTGTTCTCCTAGAAGTCTGTGGTACATTCAACACTCTTTTCCAGCACCACAGCTCAAAGGCATCAACTTTCCTTCTGTCATCCCTATTTATTGTCCAGCTTTCTGATATATAGCATGTAATTGTAAAGACCATACAGTGAACAATAAAGTAAATGGGGAGGTGGGGTGCTATTTTTCTCTCTTATGAAGAATTAATTAACAAATGTAGAAGAAATTCGTTAACTGCAGATTACCACTGAAAACCCATAGTGGTAACTGCTACAGACTAGATTTCAATGAATGGTCAAATTAGTTGGTTATTTTGAGACAAATAGTATTATCTGGACATACTCAAACTATCTCCTCAAGATATGTATTAAAAACAACAACTCTGCACTGGAGAAACCTGGCAGACAGGGCCTTAACCAAGTGGCCACAGTTAACATCATCAGCTAATTAAAAAGAGACATCTTTTCTCCTCTAATATGTACCCTGAAAAAGGGAACATAATTTCTGTGTTTTTTTCCCCAGAAATGTATTGTGACTGTTACTTGCCATCAAGTTGCCCGTGACTCACAGCAAGCCTATGTACCTCTGAAACTTGTCCTATCCTGAGCCAATCTCACTGTCTCTGACACACCTACCCGTATTACACCGATCATGATGAGATGTCAATCCATCTATCTCATCCAGGCTCTTCCTCTCCTGTGTTGTCCCTCCACCCTTTCAAGCATAATGTCCTTTTCCAACAACTGGTCCCTCTTCACAGCATGCCCAAAGTATGTGAGACAGAACTTCAAAACCTTTGTCTCCTCCAGAGAGCAACTCAATTTCACTTCTCCAGGATAGACCTGCTTGTTCTCTTGACAGTCTATGGTATATTCAACACCCTTCTCCAGCACTACAACTCAAAGATATCAATTCTCTTGTCATCCTTATTTATTGTCCAAGTCTCTGATGTATAGCAAGTAATTGCGAAAATCTTGAGTTGGATCAGGTGCACTTTAGTATCTAAACTAACATCTTTCACTTCAGCACTCTGGACAGGTCCCTGACAACAGACTTAACCTCAATCTAATCATTAAAAAAGCATCAGGAAAAATCCCAATTGAGTGGTACTTTTTAAAATAACTGACAAATATACTTTAAAGGTGTGTGAAGGTATCAGATGCAACATGGGGGTGGCTCAGACTTCTAATCGCTTCTTAAAAAGGAATTGTAACCATCAATAATATCTGTAGTAGAAAACAGCTGCTTGGTCAGATACGACACCTCACAAGCTCCTGCACTTCTTTGTACCAATCATTTTGGTCTGATATTCATTGTTGACTCACATTTAGAGTGGGGCTTATTAGGGAAGGAAGAAGGCAAGAATATCACTCAATGCAAATCCAGGGTTTAGTTCAGCAGTCCCAAGACACAGTTTTTCAATTAGTCCAGCCTCTGGTTTCAATTCAGCAGTCAGATTTTCCTTCTATCATCTGGCAAGAACAGCAAAGCCTTTAACTATGGCCTTTATATGAGGGGTCCTCCGGTTACTCTTTGCCAGTCTCATTGCCATAATCACCAGGGTCTTGCCACCAGGATCTTACTCCAGTCTCCAAGTCTTGCTGCTCAGGATGGGAAGACCACTCTCTCTTATCCTAGTCCCACAGCTGTTGATAATTTCCAGGACCTTTTCTCTGCAGTTAAGGTATCTAGAGATCAGAGAGGGCTAAGGTAATGGCTAAAAAAAATGTCAACTTTAAGCTAATACCACAAGGTGTTAACATCGTAAAAGACAATCAAAGAGTAACTACAATGCTGTAACAGACTGGGTGCAACACCCAAAGGCAGGGGCTCTGGATTCACCTGCTCCTCCAAGGGAGAAAAATCTCCTTTTGTGCAATTTATAGCTTCTGAAAACCCACTGGAGGATCAGCTATGGAGCTGGTTCTGACTCCATGGTCATGGAAGCTTACCCACCCTTCAAACCTGGAAAAGATTCATCCCAAGGTTCACCTTTTAATCAAACTATAGAAAAGCCTATTAAGTGAACAGTAACACAAGGCAAACACTTCTTCCTTAACTAATCACACAAGATTAAAAGGGAAGGATCTGCCAAACAATAAAGCTTCAGAATGTAGGAAGAAGGTACATGGATACACAGAGTTAATGGAAATGAGTGACAGTGTGGTTACTGTAATTGATGTCATCATATGTACATGAATGGTTGAATGGAAAACCAATTTGATTTATAAACTCATTCAAAAAATTTTAAAAAATTGTGTATTTGTGCGCATGTGAATTTTGTGTGGCCATTTTCATAAGATGCTTGCTTATATGGAGTATAAATTGCTGTATGCCCTGAAGGTTTTAAGACTTTGCTAATATTTATTAAATTTTATTTTTAATTTCTCAATCCATTTGATTGTGGTTGGACATTTGGGATGTTTCCATGTCCTTGCGATGGTGATGGTATATTCACACGATTACTATGTAGCACGTAGAAACAATGATTTTGTAAATCTCTACCTAACTTAGGAGGGACTAGAGAGCATTATGCTAAGTGAACTAACTCCGTCCCATAAGGACAAATACTGTGTAAGAACTATTATTGTAGAAATAGATAACTAGTAAGATATGAATGAGGATCCAAGGGAGGGGAGGAGAGAGCACAAGGGTGAGAATGGGTGGAGGGGATAATTCTAGGGTTGCACAATTTGATGGGTGGAGGGCAGGGGGGAGCAGGGTTTAAGGAAATGGGAAAGATCTGATGTAAAAAACAATGTATATAAACTTTGTGGGTAACCCAGTATGAGAGAGAGAAAAAAAAAAAGAGGCCTCTGGACTGGAGTAAAAAAAAAAAAAAAAAACACCAAACAAAAATTTTCTTTTTAAGTCATTTTATACTTAGAAGAGCTCTGTTGTACACAAGATAGCTATGATTTGGAGTCAACTCTATGGCACTTAACAACAGTGTCTGCATCTTATATACGCATAGTACAATGTTCAGATGAAAAAATTAACATTGGTATAATGCTATTAATTAGGATTCATCAGTTTTTCTACTAATGTTCTTATTTCTAGGCTCTCACATGAAATTTAGTTGTCCCGTCTCCTTAAAAAACCCAACTTCTTGTCACCGAGTGGGCACAGGAGGAGATAGGCTAGTGGATTGGAACCCTCCTGCCTGTGGGTTGGCAGCAGACCTCCTTACCTACAAGGCTACCACAGCTCCTTCTGCAGTCTTTAGTGTGCCCATAAATCGGGCCATTTTTAGGCTGTTTGAATTTTGCTCTACATTTTTCACCTACTCCAGCCAGGACCTTCTACTGTGATTCCTTTACAAGTGATCGGCAATAGCAGCCAGACACTCTCTGGTCCTTCTGGTCTCTGGGTCATGGAAGGTGAGGTTCACAGGGTCCATTAGTCATCTGGACTAATTATTTCTAGGTATCTTCTTTTTATTTTTACCATTGACAACAAACATTGTTCATTATTTTCTAAGAAAGGCTTATTTATTTTTTGAATGTCTCTATCTGCATTATCTCCTTTAATCCTTAGTCTCCAAAGTAATTATAATTTTATCTTTATTTTATAGTTGATCTTTTTTAAATAAAATTTATTTTATTTTAATGAATGCTTACCGACAAGTTGGATTTTCATTCATTCATTGTTGTACATTCCTTCCCTCCCTCCCTCCTCCTCCAGTTCACCTTCTTTTTTTAAAAAAACATATTCATTCATTGTTGTATCTTTGTTTTTCATCTTTATTCTTTACTGAAAACAGAGATAGGCTAAAGCTTCTACCTTAGATGGATAGTCACACGTTAGGTTTTTTTAATGGAATATGATTTTTTTAAATACACTGTGTTTCATTCATGTATATTGTGTTTCAAAAGCTTTTAAAACCCTAATAGCTCTTCATCAAAGTAGGATACAGAACATTGTTTCTGTGAACTATGTGATGCCAGTTGACCTTGATGTTCTTCAAGATTATGATCTCAAGGCCCTACTACCAGCAACTCATTCCCTCAAAGTGTTTGGTTACGATTGAGCCATCTGTGGAACTCTGTGCCCTCCTGGCTCTGCTATCTATATGGATATATATGTAGCATATATTAAAAGGAATGTGAAACTATCATTCCAAAGCCTGATACAGTCATGGATATAGCCCTTTCACATGTCTATACTGTTACACATACAGACACAAGCTTGAATAGTTGCAAATATACCTAATTATGGAGAAATTCCTCTTAAAGTTATCCTACCAGAAAATGTTTGCTGGTCAGTACCAAATGAGACTTTGGTCAATGAGCTAAATCATATGGTTATTTTTTTAAAAAACGACACAACAGTACTTAATTTTAAAAGACATTGCTTTCTCAAAACCGACATACTATATAAGCAGTCTATTAAAAATAAAAGCTATTCTTAATATGTCAAAAAATAAAGTACTTACCAAAAGAAAAAAGATGAGTTACAGGAAGCTGTAGGGATATTGCCTCTTTTTTAAAGAATTCACAGTCTACAACAAACTGAAATATAAAATACTGATTAGAAAAAAAGAATTTAAAGCATTTTTACTAAATATATGAAAAATGAAGATCTGTAAACCTCATCATCTGGTACACTATCATTAAAGCTACACTTAGGTGGTGGGAATGAAGAGACAGAAAGCTGAAAAAACTTGATAAGCAAGTGTTATTTAAGTGACTAGATAAAATTACTAGAGGATAATTTATATGAACAACAAATTCATAACAAAGGTTTCTTAGAATTAGTTTCAAGTGTTAATAGAAAAGGGACAGTGAAGGATGGATCAAAGACATTAAAGATTAATTCAGGATTAATGAGGAATAGATCTCTGAATACTTTCATAGCAAAAGGAAAATGTAGTTTCTTATTTATTTATTTATTTTTAAGGGTCCCTCATTCTTTAAATATCTACAACCTAATTAAACAATAAAAAACTTCTGGAGACATATTACAATTCACTTGCACATGATAAATACTGTTGATACAGACGGTTATTGTTAAGTGCCAAGTTGACAACGACTCATAGCAACCCTATGAACAAAAGATCTGAACACTGCGCCACCTTCATGATCACTGACATGCTCAAGTCCATTGTTACAGTCATTGTGTCAATTCAGCTTAAATAGTAATTATCTCAAATTTTTTTTTAAAATTCACATATATATGAAGTGAGAAATGCAATATCAAAAAAAGCAGACCTATAATGCTATACCAGCATCACTGAAATTTTTTGTAATAATATTTTTCTAATAATAATTTGTTGTTGTTGTTAGGTATCATTGATTTGAATACAACTCATAGAGACCCTATTAACAAAAGATCTGAACCTACTCCTGTCCTGCGTCATCCTCACGCTTCCTGACACACAAGAGCTCACTGCAGCAGCCACCTTGTCAGTCCACCTGGTTGAGGATCTTCCTCTCCTTCGCAGACCCTCCACTCTTCCCAACATCATGCTCCTCTCCAAGGAATAACACCTCTTAGCAACATGCCCAACGTATGTGAAGCAAAGCTTCTTCATTCTTGCCTCCAAAGAGCACTTCAGCTGCACCCTCTCCAAGACTTATCTGTTTTCTTGGATAATTGCATTAAAATTTTGGCTCTGAGCTTTCTGTATTTCTATTAAACATATAATTTTATTACAATAATCAGCATAATGCAACTGATTAGCTTTAATATAAACGTGTGAAAGCAGAAATTAAGGTGAAGCCTAACTTGAGTTAGCAAGTCCTTTGCTGACAAGTCCTTTGTTCTGTATAGTGTTTTGCTGCTAATCAAAAAGTTGCTTATCTCTAGTGGCTCATTCCACTAGCTGCTCTGTAGGAGAAATATGAGCCACCTCTTTCCATTAAGATTTGCAGACTAGGAAACTGCACAGAGGTTAACTATTTTGCTGCCTACAACAAAGCCAGTCAGCCAGTAGACTAGATGCTAGATTTTTCTAACTACTCCTTGAATTATTTTTTTTCAGACAGTGTTGTGTACCAGACTCCTGAGTAGATTTTTATTGTTTTTGAAAAGTAATAAACTGTTAGTTAAGACTGTGGTATACACATGGGGAAAAGAATACAGATATTTTTATCATAGAAAACAGCTACTAAAAGATAAAAAAATAATTTCATTTTTTTTTAAAAAAGGATTGCTTATATTTTTATCAAGTACTGTCTGTGGAGTGAGCTACTGCCTGAGTTATGTTAGCAGGTTTAAGTTAGTTTTAAACAACACTGTAATGTACTTAACAGAATTTTTATCATTGCTTTAAACTGTGGGCAATGTCGTTAGTTTTTATATGATGGAATAAACTCTTATCCAATAAATAATAAAGAATTCAGGATCTGTCTCTAATATATTTAAGGTAAGTAAATTTCCAAGGGGTGTTAATTAGTTTACTTTTGTCACCAAAATATAAATAATTCTATATGCATTTCCAAAAATATAGTAAGAAATAAACTTAACTCAATTTGTTATAACTTCCCATTTGAATAAATATACCCTCCCTCCTTCTGGTGGGTTGTAACAAAGGGCATGAAAACACAGGAAAAGCCCAGACTACCCCCATCGTGAAAGAGAGCAGCACAATGGTAGAGTCAGTAGTATTACTTTCCAAAGATCATATTACTTATTTATTAGGTTGTAAAAAGTATCTATTTGCTGAAAGGTACAAATTTCTTTTAGCAATAAAGAGGATCTTTCTAAGTTTTAGAAAAATGCTGCATTCATTTAAAACCAATCTAACAAAACGCTTAAAGAGAGACTGCTTTTTGTTTTGAAGATGTTGAATTACTTTTCACTTGAGCTAAGAAAAACAATTAGTACATTATAAGGTACTTATGAGACTTGGTCTTTGAGATGTTTCTCAACTATAATCCATTCCCATTTCCTGTGTATCTGGAATTTTTCTACTTATTGTGGCCAACAGTTCCAGTCAATACTCTCAATTAGGGAACGTTTTTGCGCTGTAAGTTGAAAATGCAAAACAGAGTGGAACATGTCTTGTTCTTCTGCACAAGTAGTTATTAATATAGTTATGGCAATAGAATCCTGCAAAATCAACTAAAATTCGATGTAGTAAGTTTGTCAGAGTTCTAGACAAAGCCTCATGAGAGTAAAAGGCTACTGCCAGTGTATGCAAAAACAAGAGAAGGACACAGAGTGACTTCAAAGGTAAAATGAGGAAAGGGGAGGAGGTCCTTTTACTTTTGACTTTTTCCTTTTCTCCTATTTTTCTTGAAATTACCACTTCTTTTTATTTCTACTCTAATTTCTTTAACACAAACCTGAATCTCTTATGAGGTATTAAATCGCCCTGCTCTAATTCATTCTGTAGTTTAAGTTTCGGATGGTTTGTTTTTATAAAGCATAGCTATTATTACTGCCATAATGACAGGGAAAAAAAATTTACATTTACCTATTGACTCTTGAATTCTGTAAAGTACCCAATCCTCATTCATAACTTCTACATATGGCCATAAATTACTTTTCCAGACTTTTCTTCTGCTACTATTTTACCCATACTTCCAAACATATCTCATATTTTCCCATGCTTTACATTTTGAAGTGTGTTTTTTCTTCTTTTTTTACTTTCTACAAGCCTCAGTCTAAACAGTAGTTTTAAAACAGTATCATTAAAACTCTCTACAATGGTACTACTGAGGACTTGGAGTATATCTAATGCAAATAAGGAACCAAATTTTTATCTTTTATTTCATTTCAATTTAAACAGTCACATGTGTCTGGACTGAAGAGCAAAGGCCCAGAATGTTCATTCTACCCACTAAAATTGTAGCTACCCTTTGTTATTGTTGTTGTTATGTGCCATTGAGTCGCTTGCGACTCATAGCGACCCTATGTACAAGAGCTCTAAATGCTGTTCTATCCTGTGCCAACCTAGCCATCTCAAACGCACTTATTCCCACCACTCCAGTCACAGAATCGATCCATCTCACCAAAGGTCTTCCTCTCCTTCGCTTCCCCTCCACTCTGCCAAACATGATGTCCCTCTCCAAGGACCAGTCCCTCCTTGAGGTTATTTCAGCTACCACCTCATTATAAAGTCCTTCTTTATTCAATCAGAAGTATCTTTTCCCTTTACCTCTTTCACACTCTTGAAACAATCTGACTTGTGTAACTTTTGGGTACTTCTTTATTCTCAATCTCTTCCCCACCAAATACACTTTCTGCCCTCTGTTCAACAGCCTAAAGCTTTATAAGAATAAGATGTGTCCTTCTAATTTGTTTACCTTCTGTAATTTCTGGCACACAGTCTTACACATAAAAAGGCATTTAATAATTGCTTACTTTTGAAACATTGAGAAAGTGGTCCTTTTCTCCACTTAGAGTAAGAGGCTTTGCCTTATTCTGCTTAGTTCAAGTTATAGTGAAAGGACTCTAATGATTTAATAAGGGAGCTCTGGTGGCCTAGTGGTAAAAAAGCTGCAATCCCAAAGGCATGTGGTTTGAATCCACCAGCTGTTCTACAGGGAGAAGGATGAATAATGTCCTCTCGCGCATTTTACGGTCTCTGAAAACATGCTGCAGGCTCAGCTATGGGTCAGTTCCAATTCAATGCCACAAAACAACAAAAACAACAACGACTCAATACAGTTTATATTACATAGGGTTAAGATTGTTTTAATTCAGTCAGTCATAGTAAATTAAATAAATAAAAGTTTAAATTTAGCATGCTTACATTTCAAACATTCTGGTAGCAACATTATTTTTACCTTAGTTCCAGGGATAGAAGGTATATAAACAACAAGGTGAGACAAAGATGGATAATCTTGAAGACTTAAGGTCAGATACTGAAAAAAGGTAAAAAGTTTTATTTCTGAGGGTATATATGGTTTAACACATATCAAAAAACCAAAATAAATTACAAACACTTAGAAAAACTGACTTTAACTTATTTCATAAAATGTCCCATGTTTACATTTGTTGATTTCTAATTCTGCTTAAAGTAAAAAGTATAATAATGTTAAATTAAATTAAATCTTTGACTTGTAGCCCTTCATATAAAATCAATGACATTTAACACTAAATTTAATTATTTCAAGAGATTACTGTTAGACTTAATGCTTTAATTTTTATTACGTGGCTACTGAGTATTATAGTGTAATTTCTACATTTTGGCTATATTTTTAAAACTCAGTAATTAAATAAATGAATGTTAAATATGCTGGAAGTCACAAGTTAACCTCAAATCATCTCGACAAAGGTCAAACAGTACTGAGTTGCTGACTACTGAGATAGACAGGAACCCCTGAAATAAATTTGGTAAAGGACATAAAAACACAACAAAGAATACACTTTACTAAATGAGTGAATAAATAAAATTCTGACTTTTCTGTAAACTTATCATTAAAATCACAATAAAATAAAAAGAAAAAAATTATGGTCTGATACTATGGTCCACATTTTGAGGTCTATTTAATAAACAGTCAAGCTACAAAACCTACTTTTCATTTTTTTTCCCCTGTAAGTAGATATAGAGGTGGGAGTAAGTATATTTTGGATGTGATCAAGCAATATGGTTGCAGTAAGACAATTTGCAGATACTTAGAAACGAATTATCTGTCCAACTTTCAGACATACAGGAAGCAAATGAAGGTACCATGGACTTGATTAGGCACACCTTGGTCTTTAAAGTGATATCACTTCGGAGAGGTCCTTGACAGCAGATTTTTTTTAACACATCATTTGATTTCTTGACTGCTGTTCTCATAGTTGTTGACTGTGAATCTAAGTAAGGTGAAATCTTTGACAACTTCAATCATTTTCCCTTCTATCATGATGCTGCCTATTGGTACAGTAGTAAGGAGCTTTTTTTTTCCTTGATGTTGAGATGTTAACTCATATTGAAGGCTGTAGTTGTTGATCTTCTTTGGCATACGTTTCAAGTTTTCTTTACTTGAAGCAAGCAAAGTTATATAATCTTCATAATGCAGGTTGTTTACAAATCTTCCTTCAATCCTGATGCCACATTCTTCTTCAAAGAGTACAGTTTCTCCATCTCTGTGCTCATCATACACAATGAACAGGATTGGAGAAAGGAGCCAATCCTGACACATACCTTTCCTGATTTAACCACACAATGTTCTTACTCCGTTTGAACAATTGTTTTTTGCTCTAAATATAGGTGTGTTGCTGTGGGGTTTTTTTTATGTATAGGTTTTCATAAGCACAATTAATTGCTCTGTGAGTCTCATTCTTTTCAATGTTATCTATATTCTGTTACGATCTAGATAAATGTCTTTGAATAATTAATAAAATAAAAGTAAACATCTTTCTAGTATTCTTTGCTCTGAGCCAAAATCCATCTGACATCTGCAATGCTATCCCTCAAGTCACTGCCTCTTCTAAAACTAGCTTGAATTTCTGGCCATTCCCTGTCAATGCACTGTTCCTATTATTTTGTTCAAAATCTTCAGCAAGATTGTATTTGTGATATTAGATAAGGTAGATAAGATTACCTAAATGCTTGAAGCTAACTTGTAAAATTACTGCATGTCTTTATGAGATGCCGACTTCCTTTAAGGAGCTCTTCCTCCTAAAATGTATTCTGTGTACAGCTGATCTTATATTCTGAAAAAGATAGTTCTAAACATAGCCTCAAACTCACTTTTTTCCCCTTTCTTGGCCAGGTGCTAGTTTCCAATAGGGGACATGTACTCGTGTAGATACTGGAAGGCAAAGTCAGTCCACTTCATTTCTTGTTCTTTAACAGATTCTGCAATACTGTCTTGTTTAGGTTCTGGAAGTTCATTCAGAGGTACTGCAATATCCTCGTAGGGCAACTTGTCTTCTTGCCAAACATCATCAATCAAATCTAGGATCCTCCCAACTCTCTGTACCTCACTGTCCATTCTCCAGCTGCTTTGATCTTGTCAGAGAATATCTATTCCACACACCATCCACTTCTGCTGAGCCATGCCCTCAAACTCACTTTTAAATACTTGTCCACTCATCTTTTAATATTATAATAGTTATGAGATTTCTCCTCAAAGTACTAATATAATTTTTATATAGGAAAGTAAAAAAAAATGTTATTTCCACTTAATGCATTTCTACAAAAAAATATCTAACATGTAGATTAGCAAATCTCAGATTTATTCAGTATCTAAATGAATTCTAACAAGAACTTGCTCTGAAATCCATCTATCCAAGTATATTTTTATGTGGATATTAAAATTCTAAAGCTATAATTTACCTTAATTGTTGGCAAGAGTTCCGTTTTCCAAGATAAATCAATTCCTTGCTGGCTTTGAATAAAATATCAAAAGGTAATTGAAAGATAAATACATTAAAATATCATATATCATAAGCAAACTTCAAAAGAACGAAAAAGAATCTATAAACCTATCCATTACACTGTTTTTGTTAGGTGCTGTCAAGTATGACTCAGTGACCTTATGAACAAAAGATCTGAACCCTGCTCTAACTTGTGCCATCCTCACACTTCCTGACACACAAGAGTCCATTGTGGCAGTCACTCCACTAGTTGACCTGGTCAAGGGTCTTCCTCTTCTTCACCAATCCTCCACTCTTATTGTTTTTCCTCATTTCAACCGACTTCCAATCTGGGTTCTACCACTATACGACTATAACTATCCTCATTCTTCTAGTGTTCATAGGGTTTTCAAAGCCCTGTTATTTAAGAAGCAGATGTCAAACCGGATTTCTAGTCTGTCTTCATCTGGAAGCTCTACCAAAGCCTGTCCCCCATCGGTAACCCTTATGGCATTTGACACACCAGTAGCACAGCTTTCAGCATCCCAGCAACTCCAAGTTATCTTAGTACAGCAAACTGAAAGACAAGTGCTGTACCATTTAGAACAATAGTTTCTTCAAACCCAATTAACACCAGACTTTTAAATACAGAGGCCCACCCACGAGGTCCTGATTGATTGATTTAAACAAGAGGCTTGAGTAATTTAAACAAGAGGCTTCCAGTCTACAGCTGCTTGTTAACTAAATCCAAATGACCAGCTTACATTTGATTGTTAATGAAATAAAAAATTACCAAAATGACCAGTTTACACCAGACTTTCAATTAAATCAAAACAACCTACCCTCCAGAATCCAACCACTTCACATAGGAGGCTCCGAACTGGAGTTAGCTATATTGAGTGGAGTCTAGTCCAATATATGCTGTTCACACAGTACCACAGTATATAATTGATTATTGCCATAATAATTTGATTTCTCCATAGCCAACTAATTTTAAGGTTTGAAAAACTGCTAGTATTTTAACATTTTCTTTTTCATTTAAAATACTATAATTAAGGTTATCAGAAAGATAAACACAAAAACATATGATGTTACTTGAAAAACCACATTTTTTTAGTATTCCATTTATGTTAAGAAAAAGAAATGATGAAGAAAATCTGTTTCAAAATAATAAAGGAAAAATAAAATCTGGTTCAAAACTTACCACATAGAAGTACTGTTTATGCATCCAAAAATCCAACTATTTGTATCCTGTTGAATAATAAAAAAAAAAAACATAGTATACTAGCAGAGTATAAAGACATCTTCAACATTTTACTGCAATATGATAGGGTACTAAGAGTACTAGGATCCACAATCTTTACTCCAATTTTTAAGAAAGCAGTAAGAATAATACTGTAAGGTCAGAAAAATCAAACTACCATCAAGACAAAGGCGAAATCCTAACAATGGGTGAAAAGCAATACTCAGCCACATAAAATCTTCCTTAGAATTACAGATTAAGATAGTGAAGAAATTAATCCTTTTATTCAACTAATATTCAGAGGTTGTGGCACTAGAAACATTATCACCAATGTCAGACGTCAGATGGGTCTTAGCAGAAAGCAAAGACTACCACAGGAATGTTTGTTCCATTGACTATGCAAAGGCATTTGACTGTGTGGATTACAACAAATTGTGGCTA
Source organism: Elephantulus edwardii (assembly GCF_000299155.1). Lineage (NCBI taxonomy): Eukaryota > Metazoa > Chordata > Mammalia > Macroscelidea > Macroscelididae > Elephantulus > Elephantulus edwardii. The sequence continues at coordinate 15,416,585 of NW_006399751.1, read as the reverse complement.
ACCTTGAGGAAAATGGGAATCCCAGAACACATCATTGTGCTTATGCGAAACCTATACTCGGATCAGGAAGCAGTCCTCGGAACAGAGTGGGGAAACACTGCATGGTTCAAAATCAAGAAAGGAGTGCATCAGGCATGCATCCTGTCTCCATACCTTTCCAATATACATGCAGAAGAGATCATTCAGGAAGCAGGGTTTTATAAGGTAGAATGTGGTATCAGGATTGGAGTAAGATTCATCAATCATCTACGTTATGCAGATGACACAACCTTGCTTGCTGAAACTGAAGTTACTTGCTATGTATCAGAGAGCTGGACAATGATTAAAGATGACAGAAGAAGAATCGACGCCTGTGAATTGTGGTTCTGGAGAAGAGTTTTGAACATACCATGGACTGTCAAGAAAACAAATAGATCTTGGAAAGGGTGAAACCAAGTTTCTCTCTGGAGGCTAGGATTTTGAAACTCCATCTCACATACTTTGGGCATGTGATCAGAAAGGACCTGTCCTTGGAAAAGTACATCATGCTCAGAAGGGTGCAAGGACAGCTCAGGAGAGGGACTACAAATGAGATGGACTGACACAGTAACAGGGATAATGGGGGTTGGTGTGTTGGAATTAATGAGACTGACTCAGGGCAGGGCAGGGTTCAGAGCTGCTGTACACAGGGTCACTGTGGGTCACAGGTGACTCAATAGCACATAACAACAACAATGACATTCTGGGGGCCAAGGAATTATGGTAAATTCACAGAGAAAATTCAGAACTGGATAGATAGTCTCTGACCTCATGGAACTTAAATATAATTGAAGACATTTTTATCTAAGAATAAAGAAAAGACAGGTGACAAGAAAGAAACAAAAACCCATGATATTTTATGTTCTTCACCGGTGGCAAAATCTCTGTGTGTGACCCCTCTTACCAGTTACCTGTGTCTCCCAGAAAAAGAACATGACATGGCAGCAATACAGATCCTTATAGCCTAGAAAGCTCTTAGGATTCAGTTCACTTTTAATAACAAGTTTTAGCAATTTACTAAGAATGTTTATTCTTGTTTTAAGAACCTCTTTATTTACTCATTTTAAAAATATCACAATTCTACATATTGTTGAGTATCACATCTTTCATATTGGCAATTATCATCTACCCATTTCTAGCTAACTCTCTATTTACCTAGTAAAGAAACTTTGTCGTAAATGCCTACTTAGTTCTAACTCTCATAAAAACTGTCAATATCCTACACTACTTACTTGAGGACAGGAAACTCTATTGTTCTCATTCATTAATGGATTAAAGAGGTAAAATATTATTCAAAAACATTCTTGAAACATCCTGCTAACATAATGATGTCAAAAAAAATTCAGTTCAACTACAGAAAGCTAATTATAAAAACATATGGAAAGTCTTTTCAAAAGTTAACCAGGAATCACTGGGTAGTGACTAACTCCTGGTGTGCACAGGAAAGAAAATACTACTTGTAATATTGAAAAAGATCTTAAAAAAAATTGTCTCCAATAAAACTCAAACATTCAAACTTTCTTAAAGAGTTACCTGAACACTGTCTTTATAAAGCCAACCAGTATGGAAGAAAATCAGTAACAAGTCTTTTAGTCTTGCTATTGTTAGGTGCTGTCAAGTTGAGTATGACTCTTAGGGACCCTATGAACAACAAATCTGAATCCTGCCCTATCTGTGCCAGCCTCATAATCTCTGATACACTCAAGACCACTGGCATAGTCACTGTAGTCAATCCACCTGGTAGAGGGAGTTCTTCTCCTTTGCCATCCCTCCACCTTTCGAAGCATGATGTCCCCCCTCCAAGGAATAACCTCTCCTAGTAACATGCACCAAAGTACAAGAGATAAAGCTTCATCATTTTTGCCTCCAAGAAGCACTGTGGCTACACCATCTTCAAGACCTCTTTGCTCTTTTGGAAGGCCATGAGATCCTCTGTCATCCTATTCACTGTCCAGTTCTCAGATGCAGAGCAAGTGACTGAAAAGACCGTGGTCTGAATTAGGCACACCTTAGAGATTGACATTAGTCCTCAAAAATTTGGAGAGGTCCATGACTACCAACTTTCCCAGTGCAATATGTCTTCTGCCACACCCGCCTCGCTGTCCTCTCTGGCCACGACGCCTGTGTGACAAAATGGGTCGTCCGTGCCTGTACGGGGTCTCTGACCTCAAGGATAGCGTAAGAGGGAACCTTGCAAGCCCTGTGCTTGTGAGTGGGCTGATGCCTGGATATTTGTTACAGATGGGTCTTCGTAATCCTGGGAAACCTCTGGAAATTAAGTTGCTTCTAGGATAAGAATGGGAGTTTCTGGGGAATAATCAGGGGAACTTCACCAGAACTGGGATAAAGATTTAATTAAAGTTTTTAATCAGGAACCATTTGATGTTCCTGGAAATGATAACAAACAAGCTGAAAATATAAAAGAAATTGAGATTGTTCTTAAAAGTATAATTTTGAATATGATCTTTGAGTATGTATCTAATTCTTCTTTTGTGATACTTGCAACTCATATTCAGCAATGTAATTGTATATTAGGAGAAAGTTTAGACTAGTTTTAACAGCAGAAAGTCATAGTTAATGAGAATAAAACAGAGAGGTTTAAGAAAAGACTCAAAAGACAAACTTCTCTAAAAGTAAAGGTCTCTTTAAGAAATAGGAAACATTACCAGATAAACAATAGGTGGTGAGAAGAAAGTACTTATAAAGGACCATATGTCCTGCCAACTCCAACACCAGTACCTCTTCCTTATACAGACGTTTTGTATTCCAAGGAAAAAGAATTGAATATTACAAATTAACTTGGTAAAAACAAGTTAAAGGAAGTCGTCCACCTTAGTGCACATTGCCAAACAAAAAACAAATTAAAATCTTATGACAAGTTGCAAAAGCTATTGTTAAACATAGGAATGGTCCAGAGTGTAAGAAAATAGATGTTAAGATTCGTTAGGTATAGTACAAATATGAGTACAAAGGCAAAAACAAAGGTGGCTAAAATACAGTGACACAAAGTAAGAGAGGAAAGGAAGTGAAATGTAAACCATTAACCATTGTCGAGCAGATGACCAACATAAGGTCATTGTGTTTCTTGTTCAAAGAATGTTTAATAGCCGATGCTATTATTTAGTAATAGAAAATATTTTCTTTTTGTTAAAATCTTATGTGAGTTTTGTAATCACAAAATGTTGGCTATAAGTCAAGTTTAAATGTATAAAAAGCAAGCTTTTAGCATAATAAATCAGAGCTCTCTACATCATCCTGGTGTGCAGACTCTCATTTTCGCCGACTTCGTCCCTCACCTGCTCTTCACCAAGAAACCCCTTGAGTTTCTTGTCACGACCGTAGTCGGGTGGTCGGTGACAGTCTTCTAATCTCCTGACTGCTGGTATCAAGTATACTGATTGTCATTCCAAGCAAGATGATGAAGTCATTGACAGTTTTAATCTTTTCTCCATCTATCATGATGTTTCCTATCAGTCCAGTGGCAAGGATTTTTGTTTTCTTGACACTGAGATGCAGTCCATATTAAAGGCTGCAGTGTCTGACCTTCTGCAGCAAGTGCTTCAAGTCTTCCTCGCTCCCAGCAAGCAAGGTTGTGTTATCTGCATAATGAAGGTTATTTCTGAGTCTTCCTCCACTCCTGATGCCACATTATTCTTCACAGTGCAGCTTCTTGAAAAATTTGCTCCGATGCACATTAAATGGGTATGGAGAAAGGACACAACTCTGACACACGTTTTCTAATTTTAACCCATGCAGTGTTCTCTTACTCTGTTCACATAACATCTTCTTGGACTAGGTATAGTTTTTGTATGAGTACAACCAAGTGTTCAGGATTTCCCATTCTTCTCAGTGTTAGCCATAATTTGTTATGATATACACAGTCAAATACCTTTGCATGGTCAATAAAGGACAAACAGATATTATTCTGGTATTTGCTTTTAGCCAGTGTGGTGTTAGCCTAAAGTTGGGTTTTTCAGTCATTATCTTAGCCCCCTCTGGTCTCCAGCTACCTTAACTGCAGACATATGGTCTTGTAAATTATCAATCGTTGTGGGACTAGGTTAAAAAAGAGAGTGCTTTCCACACTGAGTAGCAAGACCTGAAGGAGACTGGAGCAAGATCCTGTTGAAAGTAAGATCCTGGTGGTGAGATCTTAATGATGGTGGTGGAGAGACTGGCAAGGTATAACCAGAGGAATCCTAAAATAAATGCTAGCGTTAAAGGTTTTGCTATATTTCTCAAATAATTAAGGGAAAGCTGTATTAAAACTGCTCTGAGGCAAACCTTGCTGGATGACTGAGGGAACCAGAGGCTTCTACAATTTGTGTAGCTGAACTGAAAATGGAGCCTGGATGCACTAATTGAGGAATTATGCCTTGGGACTGCTGGGCTAAAACTTGGATTTGTATTGAGTGATATTCTTTGCTTCCCTCACTCTCCAACTTATTTCCCTAGTAAACACTATTCTCAGTATCACAACCATGAGTAAAGTCTGTGAGTAAACAATGAATAAATGAACCTCTCACTGTTGGCGTGGCTCCAGAAGGCACCATGGGGCTGGGCTATGGGTCTTTATCTGGGCCAGTGAGGGGCTGTGCTAATTCTCACTCCTTCTGGCCCTTTTCAGAGATATGCTCATTGCCTTATGCCCCCATATCGTATTTTCTGCTCTCAAGATACATCTAGACATCAGCAGTGCTATCCCCGATGCCACAGCTCTTCTAAATCCAGCTTGAACGTCTGGCAATTCTCTATGTATTGTTCTAGTCATTATTTAATGATCATCAGCAGAATTTTGCTTGCATGTGATATTAATGATGCTGTTCAATAATTTCCACATTCTGTTGGATCATCTTTCTTGGGAATGGGAACAAACGTTGATCTCTTCCAGTCAGTTGACCAGGAAGCTGTCCCCCAAATTTTCTGGCACAGACTGGGGAGCATGTTCAGGGGTGCATGTGTCATTTGAAACATGTCAATTAACATACCATCCCTTCCTGGAGTCTTATTTTTTACCTGTGCCTTCAGTGTAACTTGAACGTCTTCCTTCATTACCATTGGTTCTTAGTCATATGGTATTTCTTGAGACATTTCACTGTCAGCCAATTCTTTTTGGTACAGTGACTGTGTATCATTTCTATTTCCTTTTGACATCCTCTAAATTATCCAAGATTTTCCCCATAGTATCCCTAAGTATTGCAACTCAAGGTTTGCTGAGTGAGTTCTTCACTTTTTATTATCTGATTTCAGGTCCCTGCACATTCTGTTATAGTAGTTAGCTTTGTCTTCCTGAGCTGCCTTGTGAAATCTTCTGTTCAGCTCTTTTATTTCAGCATTTCCCCCTTTTGTTGTGGCTTCTTAATGCTCTAGTGCAAGTTTTAGCATCTCCTCTTAACATTCATTTTGGTTTTTCTTTTTCCTTCACCTGGTAATGACATTTTGTTCTTTTCATGCATGATATTCTTGTTGTTGTCGTCCCACAATTAATCTGTTCTTTGATTACTGGTATACAGTGCTTTAAACCTATTTTTTTTTAGCAAAATAAGAGAAAAATACTTAATAAGCTAACAAGACAGAAGCATAGCTAGTGAAAGGCCATGCAAAACAGTTAATGTGAAAAAGAAAAAGGAGGAAAAAGGGGAAAGGCACCCCAGAAAGATAGAAGTGAATCCGAATCTTACCGCATGCTATTAGCAGAAAAGGAAAGAGAAAAGAGACTTCAAACTTATTTTTAAAATTTTTTTAAGAAGAAAATGAATTTATTTTTCCAATCTGTAAATTAACAAATTTTAAGGAGAGAAACATAAATTATTTTAATAATGGATACAGTTATATAGATGTTTTTAGCTCTGTTAGGTAAAAAGAAAGATGACAACAGAAAAAACACAAGCCTTCTAAGTAACTTGTTCAGTCTACAATCAATAAGAAGAAATGGTCTTTGGAAACACAAAACAGGTTAAATCCCAGTTGATTACACATGTTCCTAAAGTAACCAATCCAGCTGAACAGCAGAAACTGACAATGAGGATATGAAAAGCTTTCTTCGAGTTCTTCTGACTCTTTCTTCATCGCGAGAACAATCATGTCCAGCAGCCATATCATACCAAATGTCCGAACTGCTCTACAGTGAGACTGTCCATTCATTATAAGACTAGAGGAAGACTCTTGGAGAAAAATGGGGGAATAGTTCTCATCAAAACTAAGGTGATAGTTTTCTTTTGTTTCCATCTTGGAGGTAAGCTGATGCTAATGCCAATTGGACTACAGCAATTCTGGCTTGAGTATGCAATACCTTCTGGATCTAACAAAGTGCCTAGTCAGTGAGGAAGAAGAGATCAAGTCCATGAATCATGCTGACTCTTCTAATGCTCTTAAGATCAATGCCGTCTTGTACCATCTCCCAAAGAGGGCTCATTTCTCGAAGACGCTTCACATGCTGAATGCACTTTTCTGCTGTGTAGTCCACTTCTTCCTCTGTCGTGAAGCAGCCAATGCCAAACCGGATAGAATGATCCAAATCCTCATCAGTCCCAATTGCTTTAAGGACATAAGAGGGCTCCAGGGAGGCAGATATGCAGACACTCCCTGAGGATAAGGCGACATCCTTGAGGGCCATCAGCAGACTCTCTCCTTTCACGTATGCCACGGAGAGGATGATACAGCCTGGATAATGGTGCTCAGGGTCCCCACTCATCACCACATCTGGAAGACTTTTCATTATCTTCTCTACAGATGTTCTGCCAACTTTGAAATTCGCTTATGGTCATACTCCACCGCACATGCAGCCGCCAGCCCCACCGCCAAAGGTGTGTGCATTGTCCCAGACTGCAAGCCCCGCTCTTGCCCTCCTCCACTCTGCAGGGCCTCCACACCTACAAGGGGCCAGTGGCTAATGTAGATGGCACCACCTCCTTCTGGACCATCGAGTTCATGACCACCAATACTCATGAGGTCAATTTTCATGATGTTGACATCAAGTGGAATTTTCCCAACAGCTTGGGCTGCATTGGTGTGGAAATAAACCTTTTTGCAATTGCAAATCCATCCTATTTCCGCAATGGGCTGCTTCACTCCAATTTTATTGTTCACAGTCATGAATGAGATCAGGCTGGTATCGTGCTGTATGGCAGCCTCTAGTTTAAGTCGATTATCCCACTCTTCTGCCCTGGTAGGTAGGTGATCTGAAAGCCTTCAGCTTCCAGTGAGCAACAGGAGTCCAAGACACATTTGTGATCAGTCTGGGTAGCGATCAAGTGCTTTTTCTGTGACTTGTAGAACCTAGCCACCCCCTTAATCGCTATGTTGTTGGATTCAGTAGCACCACTAGTGAAAATAATCTCAGAAGGGTCAGCCCCAATCAGAGATGCTACTTGCTGTTGAGCTCATTCCATGGCTGCCTCACTCTCCCAGCCATAAGCATGTCTGGGAGTGTGGGTTGCCATAATAGCTGACTAAGTAAGGGAGCATGGCATCAAGCACCCTGGGGCCCAGAGGAGTTGTGGCTTGCACATCCATATAGAGCGGTCGCAGCACTGACTCCTCGGGAAGTCCCTGTCTGCCGCCTGAGGAGCAGGATCTGAAACATGTACACACAGCCCCTGGAAGGGTGTCCCAGGCTTCAACGCCGGAGCCACACTCAAGGCCAGAGTTGCCCGGCTCCTCCAGCCTTAAAATGATTTTATTTTTAAATTTTTAAAAAAAAATAATCTTTTTTTATTTTATAATTGTTGTGCATGTACTGTCAAATTGGATCTGATTGGTACAGGAGGAGACTGTCCCTCCTTCTCCAGCACAGCATCTGGTGGATTCAAACTGCTCACCTCTTGGGTGGCAGTGCAGCTTCTTGCCACGAGGCCACCAAAGCTCCCTCTTAAAATTATTTTTAACTTGATGAAGACTAGACTAAAAATCACATTTGGTTCTTGTGAACCCATTTTCATTTTCTTCATCTTCAACTTAAACTTGCCCATGAGTAGTTAATAGATGATCTGTACAAAGTCAGCACCTGGCCTGTTAGAAGTTTCAAAAATACACAGATGCACAACTAAAGAGAGTTCCATTAACATCCATGACAATGTCAATAAAACAAACACTTGAACAACGTGCTAACATACAAGTTTAAAGTAATGGTGGACATTTAAGGAAACTAAAGACACAAGACTGACTACACATACAATCATTATCATTACAATGAGTTAATTATGTTAATTTATTATTAGTTATAGGAAAATTTTTATTACTATTATTCAATAAAACACAATTCTAAACAAATAATCTACAACTAGATAGACTGAGTAAAAGCATATTGATAAAAGTTAGATGTTAGTTAAATCTGAAAAATAGACTTTTAAATATAAATAAAATATATCACGTCTCTTACCAGCATGGTGCTTTGACAATAGGCATGAGTGTAGATTTTTCTATGATTTGCAAGAGGAAATATAAAATATATCTTATCAGATTCCTAAAAAAAAAAAAAAAAGAGAAACATTTAACAAAACTAACCTAAGAGTTGACAATTTCATTACTGTAAAACTTAGGAAAATGAAGATTTCAATCCTATAATTCTTGGTATAAAGAACCAATATTCTAGGAAGGAGAGAAAGATGATATGGAAAGAAGACTGAGAGATTATGTAAAACACAGTTCCTAGTTTTGCCCATCGAACAGGTGTGTACAAATGCCAATCTAGTAATAATAAGCATATCAAGTGCCCAAATTATTTTATTTTATGAGGTTAGAAGAAATTATATCTGAACATAAAGAAAACAAAAATCCTTCCAATTGTACCAAACGCAACCTCATGATAAATCAAGAAGAAACTGAAATTGCCGACAATTTCTTCCCAGCTCAACAATGACAGCAGCAGTCAGAAAACTCAATGGTGTCTTGCACTGGGAAAATCTGCTGTCAAAGACTGCTTTACAGTTTTAAAAAGATGTCATTTAGATGGCAAATGTTCATCTGATCCAAGCCATGGTCTTTTAATCACCTTTTATATACGACAAAGTTGTTGCTAAAAAGGGGGTGGATTTATGCATTCCAACTGTAACAATGGAGGAAAACATGAAATACACTGTAGACGGAAAAAAATAGCAAAAAGAAATCAACCATAAAAGAAAAACAACCAAAGTGTTCCTTAGAAGCAAGACTGACAAGAGTTAGACTACCTAACTTTGGACATATGATCACCTGAGATCAATCACTAGAAAAGGGTATCATGTTTGGCTAGTAGAGGATCAGCACAAACAAAAGGCATGCTTAGTGAGATGTGCTACCACAACAATGGACCCAAACACAAAGACTATCTATGATCACAAAGATGGTGTAGGACCAGGCAACTTCTTCATTTATATGGGTTACCAAGAGTTGAGAGCCTACTATGGTAACAACCCGTGACCAAGCTACTGTTTAAAATCAAGTTCCCCATATAAAAAGAATCTTAGCTTAAGTAATTAGCTGATTCAAGGTCTGGTTCAGGAAATATACAAGATGAACTGAAATATAATAATGAATAGCAGAGAAATTATCATAGACAACCAGGAGTTATAACAAAAAGATTCAAGAGTCAAACTTCAAATGCTTTCCACTGAATTGATACGGACTATTTTAAACCCAGTGGAATGAAACAGAAATATGCTTAACTCAGTAAGTTCATAGTAACATTGGAAAAAGTACCCAATGCACATGTATGTTTATTGCTGTGCTGTTCACAACAGCAAAGAGATGGAAACAACTAAAGTGCCCATCAACAAACAGGTGAATAGAGATGATGTGGTATATTCACATAATGGAATACAATGCAGCACTGAAAACAAGGAACTCATGAAATATTATACAAAATAAGTGACCCTGGAGGACACTATACTGAGTGAAATATCACAGTCACAAAAGGTCAAATACTGCATAATGCCACTGTTATAAAATAGGACTGACATGGTAGGTGGGGGGACATAAGAAAAAGGGAATTAATAATGTACACTGCATTGAAACAGACGAGGGAAAGAACTGTTAAATAGAAAAAGCAACCCAGCCTCTAGTTAGTTACTGATGGATAATTGTTTGCAAATTAGACTCACTATTTTGGCAACTAGGAAATAAACAGAAGGTAAATTCAAAGTTCTTCATAATTATCACTTAATCCTTTATAATTTGCAGCAATGTGAACAAATTTAGTAGATAAGAATATATTTGTCTACAGAATGTTTCAATGAATAATGAAGAAGGAATATTAATCCATTTTGCATCCTCTAATAAATTCCATATAATGATTCCATACATTCTTCATCAATTTCTGCTAACTTCACAAGAAAGAGAGAAGGTCTAGAATAAACTTGAATTTGATCATCCTCTAGATCCAACTGGTAACTCACGGGAAATAGTGGACATAGGAACATGCTGAACTGCAATACTGGGACACACTCAACAAAATCCTGACTCTGAAACTCTGTAAGCCAAAATGACCCAGTTACTTCAACAAATAAATTAACAAGAAAAATTAATAGGATAGGTAAAGAAAGTGGATTAAATATCAACAGTCACAATGTGTGACCTTATGTTGACCCTGAATAATATACAGCTTGAGAATAAAAAAAAATTAAATATACTAATTATATCAATCTTCATTCATTCTCCAGGTTCACAGGGTTTCTGGAGGCAAACTATTTACGGAAGTGGATGCCACTCCTGCTTCCAAGCTTGTTTTAACCGGGGAGCACCACCAAACACTGTCCAACATGGGTAACCGTTATTGCATTTGGAAACAGCTCTGGTCTGTCCACTTGCCGTAGAGAGGCAATTCGTGGCCACTGTGATACTGACGTGCCAAATGTGGTACCGGTTACCCATGGCAGACAGTGTTTGATGGCGCTCCCCGGTTAAAACAAGCTTGGAAGCAGGAGTGGCACCACTTCCGTAAATTGTTTGCCTCTGGAAACCCTGTGAATCTGGAGAAAGGATGAAAGTCACGCAGGTGTCGAGGACTTTAGTTCACAGGGTCGCCATGAGTCACCAACGACTCAAAGACACTTAACAACAATTATAACAAAAACTGTAAATGTGAACACTGACTAGATACTAATACTTTTAAGTTGTTTCAAAGTGAAAAATGGTGTTTGCCTAGCTTTTAAAGGTAAATACTGAAATATTATTCTTAGTATTAAAAACTCCATTTGCAAAATACTTACATTATAAGCCACATAGGTCCACTTGGGAACTTTTACTGGAACCCACATAGATGTTTCTAAAGAAAAGTATTTTATTTGGGTGATTTTTCAATATTAAATAATATCTTTCTTTCTTACTGTTGATAGAACAATTTCTCAATCATAGCAAAGTATTAAAAAAAGTGTTTTCATCAACATTTACTATTTTAAAACAGAAAATACAGAGCATGGCTTCTATATAAGGAGCTCAGGTGACACAGTCCACAGTCTGTTTTTGCTACTAACCAGAAGATCAGTGGTTTGAATCCACCAATGGGTCCATGAAAAATGGGTCATCTCCTCCCCCTTTAACACTCTATACACTAATCACATTCATGTCAAACAATGCATTTTAAGCATGTTTGGTGTCTCTAATTGTAACAAAGTGTAAACAAGGTTTAAAATTTTATTTCCCAGATAGGGCTACTACCACCAACCTGTTAAATCAGAAATAATCGTTGGATTTTCCTCAAAGTATTTGGCTGGATGTCTTATAAAGTGGTGATTCAAAACTGACAACTTCTTTGTGGAATTTTGTGTTATCTAAAAAAAAACCATTAATATATTCTATAAAATTTTATAGCTTTATAATAGTTCACGGGAGAAAAGGTTCAGTGATCTGCTTTTATATCGATAACAGCTGAATGGGGCAGTTCTACACAAGGTCATTCATTATAAGTAAAACTTCAACTCAATGGCACCTAACAATAATAATAATTCTTAAATACGAAAAAAAGACAACACAGAGAAATTAGGAAATTATCCAAAGTTAGATGACTGTTAAGAATCTGGGCTGGTTTTCAAACCCAGGTAGACTGCTCTAGAGTGCTCTGTCATTCTACTGTAGTGCCTCTCAAGTAACAGAAAGTATATTTTGAGTACTTCATTAGAAAACAAACTTCTGGTCTAGTGATTCTGACAAACTAGTTTCCAAACTCAGGTCAGTGCCAAGCACATATTTTCTGGTTCACAAGAGAAAACAGAAATTTCTACCTGTTGTTCTTTAAAAACAATTCTACATTTTGTCCTTCCACTCTGTTTGCGTCTTTCTTTAGTGGAATTATAATCAGAACCAAGAGTGAAAGGTTTTGGGTTGTCCATTTTTAAAATGTCCTAGTAAAATAAAATGCTGGAAATTTTATGTTAGCTCTTTCTTTTAAAAAAACTTTAGTGGTTAGTAAAAATCCATTTAGAAGCTTACCAATCTATCAATTCTTTATTTTAAGCACTTAGGCTCTGACAGCATAAGTGATTGTCTCAGCAATCGCACAGTAAGACAGTAACAAAGCTCAAATAAGGGCCGAGGTTTACGAACTCTTAATCACTTAAGAAATCACCCATCCATTACACATATATTTCAAACTTACTACTTTGTAAGGCAGTACATTCCCATTAACTACCATTACCATTTTAAATGTTCTGCCCTGTTCAAAGTATGTATCTGTCATTCTTGTAGTACGATATATGATTTAAAAAATGTTGACTTCTATAAAAAAGAATTCAACTTTACTAAAATAATTCTTAGCTTAAAAATACATACTTGTTTAGTATCAGCATCAATAAGATCAAAGAATGCTCGAACTGTAGCCAATTGCAACTGTTTACACCTAAAAAAGAAAGTGTTAAATGAAATTCTTAAAACATACACTCTTGAACTAAGCATGCATAATTTCAATACTTAATATTTAAGTTTCCTGTAACCCTGTAAATTCTAAAGTTATTTAACAAATTATTTTAATGTTATTTAACATTACACATAAATATGTTAAAAATGAAACCTACAAAAAGAAATCTTCCTTTCTTCAATAATCTCCTTGTCTACCGAGTTAAAACTGGACTGTCCTATCTTTATAGAGATGAACTACTGTATTTCTCACATAAAGCAATGTGTGTACAGCCAGAGCAAAGTCAGACTGAGAATCTTTTTTTATTTTTTTGCTGATCATCTCTATTGTATAATGCTTCTGGGTTTTGATACATATGTTATCTTTTACTTCATCTTTGTTGTTAGGTATTGTCAACGTGGCTCCAAATTATAACAACCAAATGCACAACAAATGAAACCCTGTATGGTTCTGCACCTTCCTTACAACTGACTGCTGCTATGATCAGGTTTGTTATTGAAGTCACCCTGCCAATACGCCTTGTTTAAGATCTTCCATTCTTGTGCTGTACTCTACTTTACTAAATATGTTGCTTTTCTCCAGGGTCTGGCCTCTCCTAACAACATATCCAAAGTATTTGAGACTTTGTCTTGCCATTCTACTTTTTAGGAGCATATTGGCTGCACTTAGCCCAAGAATGATTTGTTGATTTGTTTATTCTCTTGGAAGTCCACTGTATGTTAAGTATTTTTCACTAATACCAAAATTAAAAAATTAGAGGCCACCTGCTGCTCTGTGCAAGAAGGATGGGCAATCTCCTCCCGTGTGATTAACTGCCTTTTAAAACCCACCTGAGGGTCAGGTATGGGCAGTTCCAGCTTGTACACAATGACAGCAACTATAATTCAAAAGAATTAATTTTCATTTGTTGTTGTTGTGTACCACAGAATTGCAACCAACCATAGCTGACCCTCAGGTGGGTTTTCAGAGGCAGTTAAGAGCATGGGAGGAGACTGCCCATCCTTCTCCCACAGAGCAGCTGGTGGATTCGTACTGTGTGCCTTTGAGATTACAGCACAGCTTCTTGCCACCAGGCCACCAGAGCTCCCTTAATTTTCATTTAGTCTTCCTTATTCATTCTCCTACTTTGAAATATATATGAAATAACTGAAAATAACATGGCTTGGGTACGAATGTTCCTTAGTCTTAAAGTAGTATTTTCATACCTTTAGCACCTTAAAGATCATGGTAGAAGAACTGCAACAGAAAACTGGCTAAATAAACTGGCAAATACATACATTGGAGTATTAGGCACAACTTTAAAACTATCAAGAATTCTTAAATAATGTACAACATGAATGAATCGATAACAAATTATGCTGAATGACATTAAGTCATTCACAAAAAGGATAATTATGGCATAAGACTACTGAAACAAAACACCAAAAATAGTTTACACAAAGTTAGAAACAATAACAATACTGGAAGTTTAATAGCAAAGGGAAGAGTAAGATGGGGAGTAAAATATTAATAAATAGGTAAGTGAAGAAAAACACAATATACAAAAAGTATACAGAAAGGGGTTGGTTGTTGTTGTTGTTACAAGTTCTAAAGTCAGAAGTGACTCATAGCTGACCCTCCAACAGGTTTTCAGAGGCTGTAAACAGCGCGGAAGAAGACTGTCCATTGTTCTCCCATGGAGCAGACAGTGGATCCGAACCAACTGCCTTTGGGTTGGCAGCATAATGCCTCACCCACTAGGACACCACATATCGCTAACGGATTGATCAGACATTATAATAAATTAAACACATTAGTCAATGGTAACTGGGGTTATAAAATAAAAAGTCAATGAATGACAGTTATGAAAAAAATCAGTATGATCTGCAAACCTTCACATGAAAAAATAGTTAATATTTTTCAAAAATAAGCCGAGAACTAAACTTAAGTAGATTTCTTCAATGCATTACTTAGCTGGATATTTTGACTGTGATTTGGGGTTATTTAATTTTTTCTTGAGCTTTTAACAAAAGTTTACACAAAGATTGGGTTTTCATTCCTTCACTGATGGATATGTTCCTCCCATCCCATCCCCTAATTCACTTTGTAAAGCACTTCTTGTTTCAGATTACCTGTCAAACATATAATGCCTAATCACACATTTCTTTTACACAATACTTTTCTTCATCTGTTTTAAAGCAGGGTTCATTATCTATCCATACTTTTTCTGTTCCCTGGCCTCTAATCCCAACCCATGTCAAATCTATTTTATAACAGCAGTATTAAGCAGTACTTGTCCTTTTGTGACTGTAGTTTTGATGAGTAAAGATTGTGGAGTCAAACAAAATGAAGTCTTTGACAACTTCCATTTTTTCTGCATTCACCATGATGTTCACTAGTGAGGAATTTTTTCCCCCTTTATGCTGTGGTGAAGTCTATTTGTCTTTAGGGTGGATCTAATTGCTACTTAGTTTTCCATGTACTGTTCCTCTAGAATAATTAGTGCAGGCCTGAACGGATCTGAGCTTGAGCAATTTGCCAGGAGCTCAGGAAATTCTCCATGAAGTCCACCTGATGCAGTCTAGCTATGACAAATTCCGAATTTTTTTATGCTTATCTCTAGCTTTATTTGTGACTGATGCTACTACTTCCTTGGATGGTTATTTTGTACAGCCAAAGGGGTTTTGATGAAGTGTTAAGAGTTTTAAGCTGTTAACTTAGTTCTTCTCCTATATCCTTATTTACTCCCACACAGCAGGTGATGCATGGATGAGAAAAGGCCTATCAACAGCTCAGGAAAGTAAGTGAGCCTCACTTACCACACTATGGAGAGGTGATCTGTTGAGACCCAGGTCTTAGGCACCGCTGAACTCTAGAAGAAAGAAAGGGTGGAAATCAAACTTAAAAGCAGTGCATTTGTTATTTCAAAAAAATCTGAAATTCCTACACGCTAATATTTAGACAGAGGCATTATTAGTTTCACTTTATTATGATGAATAGACATAGAAGTTATCATCTTATAAAAGGTAATTAAAAAGATTAAAATAATGCCTACATAAATAGCATAAACTTATTTATCTTTATGGCCAGAGCCAAGCTAAAATGCTTTTGTTTTTTTATTTATTGTTGCACATTTTCACCCCCTCTCCCAGCACACCCTGCAATGCGCTCCTTGTTATGGACTGTTCTCATACATATAATGTATAATCAATTATATATTCCTTTTAGACAGTTCCCCTCATCTGTTCTAATGCAGTGTTCATTATATATCCACTCTCTCCCCATTCCCTCACCCAACCCCCCATTTTGCTGTCCTATTTTATAATAGTGGTGTTAGGAAGTGTTTGTCCTTTTGTGACTGAGCTATTTCACTTAGCACAATGTCCTCAAGGCTCCCCAATGTTGCATAATATTTTACTACTGAATTGTTTTTCAAAGCTGGGTAGTATTCAATTGCATGCATATACCATAGTTTGTTCTATCCATTTGCTTAATAGGTACTTTGGTTGCTTCCATCTCTTTGCTATTGTAAATAATGCAGCAGTAAATATGGGTGTGGCTACATCTGCTTGATGTGGCTCTGGCGTCTTTAAGGTATACTCCCCATAGTGGAACTGTTGAGTCAAATGCTATTTCTATTTCCAACTTTTTAATAAAGCGCCAGACCTTCCGTAGTGATTGTACCATTTTACATTCCCACCAGCAGTGAATACGAGCTTCAATCTCTCCACAACCTCACCAGCATTTGTTGATTGCTAAAAATATTCTTCAGACAAACTTAGGAGCCTTACTGTATAGTATAAGTAGACTGTCAAATACAGAGTATAAGCTGGACTATTTGGATTTTCTAAGAATTAGATCTTCATGTGGATTAAAGTTCCCTAAATCAGCTAAAAGAATACTTACAAACTGAGAAAAAAATATTTGGGAACAACATATCTGGCAAGAGAATAAACTCTAAAATTTACAGAAAACCCAACATGAAAAAGATAAACAATCCAAATAAAACAGGACAATGAAAAGATACTTCACCAAAGAAAATATTCAGAAATCTAATGAACACATGAAGAAATGTTCAAGATAATTAGCTATTGTTGTTGTTAGGTGCTGCAGAGTCAAGTATGATTCATAGCAACCGTAGGAACAGCAGCTCTCAACCCTATCCTATCTTGTGCCAACCTCATACTTCCTGACACACTAGAGCCGACTGTAATCATCATCATGTTAATCTACCTGGTCGAGAGTCTTCCTCTCCTTACTGACCTTTCCAAGCACCAAGCACCAACTCCTTCTCCAAGGTCTAGCCCCTTCTAGCAACATAACCAAAGTACATGAGGCAAAGAAAGCCTCATCATTCTTGCCTCCAAAGAGCACTCCAGCTGCACTCTCTCAAAGACATACGTTTGTTCTTTAACCTGCCCATGGGATGTTCAGTGCTCTTCTCCAACACCGCAGCTCAAAGATGGCAATTCCTTTTCTGTCATCCTTATTCACTCTCCAGATCTCAGATGCACAGAAAGTGATCAGAAAGACCATACCCTGAATCAGATGCACTTTAGTCTTCAAACTGACACCTTTACTCTCAATAATTTGGAGAGGTCCCTAAATGCAGATTTTCCCAACTGTGTCTCCTGATTTCTTGACCAAAGGAGTTAATTGTGGATCCAAGTAAGATGAAATTGTTGACAGTTTTAATCTCATCTCCATCCATAACAATGTTGCCTATTGGTCCAGTGGTATGAATCTTTATATTCTTGACACTGAGATACAATCTATACTGCAGGCTGCTTTCCTTGATCTTCTGCAACAAGTGCTTCAAGTCTTCTTCACTTTCAACAAGCAGAGATGTGCCATCCACATAACTTATTGATGAGTCTTCCTCCCATGCTGATGCCACATTCCTCTTCATCAAATACAGCTTCTCAAATAATTTGCTCAGCATACAGATTGAATAGGTATGGGAGAGAATACACCCTGGCACACTCAACATGCAGTGTTCTCCTACTCTGTTTTCACAACAGGCTCTGGTCCAGGTATAGGTCTGACATGAGCACAATTAAGTGCTCTCCATTCTTCTCAATGTAAGTCACAACTTGTTATGATCCACACAGTCAAATGCCTTTGCATAGTCAATAAAGCATAAACAGACATTTTTTTCTGGTATTCCTTACTTGCCATCAGAATTCATCTGACATCAGCAATGAACCAGCAATAAATCATGTTTGAACTGTTCTAGCCATTTTCTGTTTTAATTGACAGCCAGGTGTAAAGTGTTTGATTGTTTTTAATTGAATTAACAATTAGGTGTGGGCAGGAAGCCTCTTGTTTAAACCAATCAAATGGGCAGGCCTTTCTATTTAAAAGTAGGTTGCAGTTTTTCCACAACCTCGCCAACATTTATTGTTAGATGTTCTGTTAAATTTTGCTATTCTTAAAGGGGTGAGATGATATCTCATAGTTGTGTTGATTTACTGGAACCCTTATTCACTGTTGGTGGGAGTATAAAATGGTGCAACCACTATGGAAGGCTGTATGGTGCTTTCTCAAAAAGCTGGAAATAAAAAATACCATTTGACCCAGCAATTAATTCCACTACTGGGAATATACCCCAAAGAAACCATAACTGCCACCCAAGTAGATACATGCATATCCATGTTTATCACAGCTTTGTTCACAATAGCAAAGAGTTGGAAACAACCTAAGTGCCCATCAACAAACAAATGGATAGAGAAGCTGTGGTATATTCACACAATGGAATACTATGCTGCATTGAAAAACAAGGAACTCATGAAATATTATTCAAAATGGGTGGTGACCTTGGAGGACATTAAGCTGAGTGAAATATCTCAGTCACAAAAGGACAAATACTGCAGAGTGCCACTGTTGTAAAACAGGACTGACATCAGGGTTGGGGGGAGACTGAGAAAGATGGAATAAATTATGTATACTGTATTGAAACAGATGAGGGAGAGAACTGTTTAAAAGGGATATGTGAGTAGGTATTATTGTCATGACAGGAGTCCAGAATGAAGACTGCATAGTGGAGTGGACTTGGGGGGAGGGACTGTATAACAATGAAAGAATTTTTCTTTCACTCTTCAAAGAGAAGAGTGAACTGGGGGGAGGGGTGGGTAGGGAGAAAAGTGCAACAATGAATGAATGGAAATCCAAAGTCTGTAAATTTTCATTAAAATTAATAATAATAATAATAATAATTTTAAGACATTTTTAAAAGTAGGCTGGTGTGAGGACTAATTTGCTATTAGAGTTAGGCACTAAACTGGCAGTTTCTTTTGTCTGGGGCAAACATTGTTCTAAGCAGTATAACACCTGTCTGTCAGTTTACTGCACTGAGTTAACTTGAGGCTGCTGAGACTGAAAGTTATCCCCTGGTGTGTCAAATGCCGTAAGGTTTACCCATGGTGAACAGGTTTTAGTAGAGCTCCCAGATTAAGAGCGACTAGGAAGCAGGACCAGCCATCCACTTCCTAAATAGCAGGCCTTTGAAAACTCTATGAACACTAAAGGAATAAGGACATCTATAGTAGTATAGTGGTAGAGCCCAGATTGGAAGTCAGTTGTTCAAAAACTGGAATGTATGTAGCCAGAATGCTGGAAAACTGGAAAATTTTTAAAAATTAAATGGAACACATGAACATCAACATACTAGGCATAGATGAGAGGAGATGGATCAGCTTCAGCCACTTTGAGTCAGACAATCATATGATATACTATGCTGGGGACGAAAAACAGAGGAGAATGGTGTTGTGTTCATAGTCAAAAAGGCAATTAGTTATTAGAGAAATGCAAATCAAAACAACAATGAGATATTATCCTTTCCTAGCAATAACAGCAAAGTTCAACAAGACAGTAAAAAGTGTTGGCAAGAGTATGGGGATAGCATGGAACTCTCAGAGATTGCAGGTGGGAATGTAAAATGGTGCAACTACCACATCCTACTATATAAACTGCATCTCAATACCAACAAATCAAGCAGTCTCCTACTAGACTGACAGGCAACATCATTATAGGTGGAGAAAAGACTGAAACTGTCAATGACTTCAACTTATGTGGATCCACAACCAACACTCTAGGTGGGTACCAGAAGTCAGATGATTCAGAGGCATATTTCACTGAGGAAGCACACAGTCAGGGACTTCTCCAAATTATGGAATTTATAATAGTCAGTTTGAGGACTAAGGTGTGCCTGATTCAGGTCATGGTCTTTTCAATCTTTTGTTGTGCTTCTGAGAGCTGGACAATGAGTAAGGATGACAGAGGAAAACTTGATGCCTTTGAGTTGTGGTGCAGAAGAAAAGTGTGGAAGATCATATGGACTGACAAAAGAACAAACAGATACGTCTTGGACAAGATGTAGCTAGAGTGTTCCTTGAAGGCAAAGATGATGAAGCTCTGTCTAAACATATTCTGGGCAAGTTGCTATGAGAGGCTATTCCTTGGAGAGGGACATTATTCTTAGAAGGGGGGCAGGTAAAGGAAAGTGAGGAAGACCTTTAACCAGATGGTGCAACACAGTGACTAAGTGATGATGGACTTGAGTCTGTCAGAGACTGTGTGGATGGGGCAGGATACGGCAGAATTGAGATCTGTTGTTCACAGGGTTGCTGTAGGTCGTACTTGACTTGATAACACCAACAACAACAATATGCCCACTGCAGCAATATTTACTACAACAAAGATATGGAAACAATCCAAGTGTCTTAACAACAAGAAAATAGACAAAGGAACTATGATAAACATACATTGTGGAGAACTATGAAACTCTAAAGAACAAAAAAAAAAGTATTGGGAAACACTGCCTAACATGGATGAATCTAGAGGACATCAAACTGAGCAAAGTAAACAGTCATAAAAGGAGAAATAGTGTATAAAACCACTATCATAAGAAGTTAAAGAGTTACACACAAAAATAAGTAAAATTCTTTTAGAAACATTTACAGAATTCTTCCTAATGTTTAATTCTTTAATTATTTTACTAAAAAGCTAAAGGTAAGATCAAGTAATACATCATAATTTTATATAAATTAGAAATTTTAGTTGTGATGAAACCAAAACTTACTAGGATCTTTATTAATACAACTGTATTCAAATATTTGCATTAACTACTAAAACCAAAAATTAAGAAATTGAGAAGTTCTACCAACTTTTGCAGTCTGAAGTGAAATGAACATGGAATCAAGATGAATTATTAAAATCAGGTGACTGGGATGCAAAAGCTAGAATCAAAGAGAAGAGTTGGTAGTTGGAAAAGTTGGCATTGATAATAGTTATGAGACTGGAGATTACACTTTTAGGAATGCAGTTATTACTAAAATGATTGTAAGGGGGAAAAAAATCTCACAATATACATGAATGAAATACAATGTAAATGAAAGACTGTATAAAACACAATACACATGCATGAAACATAATGTGTAAGAATGACAAAATATTAATTCAGAAAAATAATTTTCTACAGATTGAATAACTGCAAATATTTTTTACTGTTTTTTTAAACTGAGATCTTAATGAAAGATTACAGAAAACTTGGATTACCATTCACTCATTGTTGCACATTTTCCTTCTTGCCCCTCCTCCCCTCCAGTTCACTTTTCTCTTTGAGCAGAAAAAAAAATTCTTTCCTTCTTATACAATCCCCTCCCCCAGTCCACTTTACTATGCAGCTCTTATAATGAACTCTTGCCATGCAAATAATACCTAGTCATATATCCCTTTTAAACAGTTCTCTCTCTTGTCTGTTTCAATGCAGCCAGGGGCTGATTGTAGAGGGAAAAAATCATCAGTTACTCATATGTTAAGTGGAAACTGAAACTAAAGAATACTAACAAATTCAAAAGAACCAAAATACAGTCATGATTGTATCCTAACAATTTTAAAATCATCTCAATAACAGATTGAGGCACTAAACGCTAGTAACTGAAGTACTGAAAAGCAATGCTGTCAGTTTAAATAACAAAGTGTACCTGATTCAGGCCATGGTCTTTTCAATCACTTGCTATGCTTCTGAGAGCTGGACAATGAATAAGACAGAGGAAGAATTGATGCCTTTGAGCTGTCGAGATAGAGAATATTCCATAGACTGCCTAAAGAACAAATAGATTAGCAGGGTACAAGAGCAACATTCTCTACAGTGACAAAGAGAATATAGAAAGGAGCTAGGAATAACAATACCAATTACAATAGCTAATCACAAGATGAAATGCTTGAGAGCAAATCTAGCTAGAGACACAAAAGATTTCTATAAAGAAAATTGCAAAACATTACTACAAGAAACAAAGCGAGATCTGGAGAAATGGATAAACATACTAAGCTCATGGATAGGAAGACTGAATATTGCAAAAATAACAATTCTACCAAAGGCAATTTAGAAGTTCAGTGCAATCCCAACACAAAAACCAATTCCATTCTGCAATGAGATGGAAGAGACAATTTCTAATTTTATCTGGAATAATGGAAAGAGACCCCAAATAAGCAAAACATTACCCAAAAAGAGAAACAAGGAAACATCATACGCCTTGATCTGAAGTCATACTACGCAGCTGTGGTGGACAAGACAGCTTAGTACTGATACAGTGACAGACACATAGATCAATGAAATAGCACTGAAAATCCAGAAATCAGCCCATCTGCGCTTGCTACCAGCAGTCAGGAAATAAGGAGACACACTGCATTGGGAAAACCTTCAGTTAGGGACTTCTCCAAATTATTGAGGAGTAATGATGTCAGTTTGAGGACCAAGGTCGGTCTGATTCAGGATATGGTCTTTCTGATTACATACCATGCATCTAAGAGCTGAACAATAAATAAGGATGATATAAAAATAATTGATGCCTCTGAGCTATGGTGTTAGAGAAGAGCACTGAACATTCCATGGACAGCTAAGAATGAACTGATGTCTTGGAGTTGGTGCAGCCGGAATGCTCTTTGGAGGCAGGAATAATGTCCCCTGACATACTTTGGGCATGCTGCTAGAAGGTACTATTTCTGGGGAAGGACATGATGCTGGAAGATTGGAAGGTCATCAAAGGAGAGAAAGACCTTCAACTAGGTGGGCTGACATGGTGACTGTTGCAATGGGCTCTTGTGTACAAGGATGTGTAAGGATTGCACAGGATAGAAGAGGGTTCAGATCTTTTGTTCATAGGGTCTCTGAGTTGTACTTTACTTAATGGCACCTAACAATAACAACTACCACCACTCATGGTCAACTCTTTGACAACAAGATGAAATCAGTTAAATGGGGAAATGCCAGTCTTTTTAACAAATGGTGTTGGCAAAACCATCTATAGAAAACTTAAGCAAGACCCATACATCACATCATACACATAAACCAACTCAAGGTGAATCAAGGACTTAGAAGCAAAACCAAGGACTATAAACCACAGCAGAGAAAATCTAGGAAGAACTCTAGAAGCCCTATTCCATAATATGAACAGTCTTCCAAGCATAATGTACAACAAAGAGAGAATAAAATGGATGAATAGAACATTCTAGGAATCAAAACCCTATGCACATTAAAAAGCTTCTCCAACAAGGTAAAAGAAAATCCACAGACTGAGGGGAAAAAAGTATTTGGCAATGACATATCTGATAAGGGACTCATATCTAAAATTTACAGACTATTCCAGCACCTCAACAAGAAAAAGGTATACAATCCAATTGTAAAATGAGCACAGGATATGAACAGACACTTCAGCAAAGAAGACACTCAGATGGCAAATAAATACATGAAGAAATGTTCAAAATCCCTAGTTACTAAAGAGACACAAATCAAAAGAACTACAAGATTGTCATCCCATTCTAGCAACAATAGCAAAGTTCAACATAAACCAAAAAATTCTGGAGAGGATGTGGAGAAATTGGAACTCTTATTCACTGCTGATAAAAATAGTACAGCCATTATGGAAGGTCGTCTGGCTCTTTCTCAAAATTTGGAAACAGACATACCTTTAGACCGAGCAGTTCCACTACTGGAAATATATGCAAAAGAAACCAGAGGCATGACTCAAAGAGATGTATATACACACATTTTACTGCTGCGTTATTCACAATAGCAAAGAGGTGGAAGCAACTCAAATGTCTAATAACAAACGGATAGAAAAACTATGGTACATTCATTCACACAATGAATGCTATGCAGCACTGAAAAGAACCCAAACTCATAAAATATTGCATAACATGAGGGAGCCTGCAGAACATTATGCTGAGTGAAATATCTCAGTCACAAAAAGACAAATACTGTATAGACTGTTTTTATAAAATAGGACCGATGGGGTGAGGGGGACAGAGAATGGGAAAACAGTGGATAAATAATGAACACTGCACCGGAACAGAAGAGGTGAAGAACTGTTTAAAAGGAATACATGATTAGGCATTATATGTATGGCAACAGTCTGGAATGCGGGTAGCATTGTCAGGTGGGCGGGGGAAGGGGACGAGAGGAAGGGAGGAAAATGTACAACCAAAATAAAAGGGGGGGGAAAAAGATACATAAATTTTTTTTTAAAAAAGTTAACTGGGAGAAGGAAAAAGAGGGGGAGGGAGGAAACAGTTCAACAATGAATATCTAACAATTCTTTAAATTTTCATTAAAAAATCACAATAAAAAAAAAAAGAACAAACAGGTATGTCTTAGAGAAGGTGCAGCCAGAATGCTCCTTAGAGGCAAGGAAGTAAAGCTTCATCTCATATATCCTGGGCATGTTACTAGAAGGGGCTATTCCTTGGAATGCATAAACATGCTAGGATAGATGGAAGGTCCGCAAAGATGACAAAGTGACTGCGGTAAAGGGCTCAAGACTATCAGATGGTAAGGATGGCACAGGACAGGAAAAGGTTCAGATCTGTCGTTCACAAGGTCTCTATGAGTCATCTCGACTCAACAGCACCTAACAACTGAAGGACAGATGAATTGTGAGATGACATGAAGGTCATCATCCGTGAAGAAAACAAAAGGTCATGACAAAACGAGGGAAGAAAGAAAGGACAAAAATGGATGTCAGAAGAGACTAAAACTTGCACTAGAACACAGAAGCCAAATTCAAGGGAAGAAGAGCTCTGGTGGCCTAGTGGTAAGAAGCTGCACTGCAATCCCAGACGTGCGTGGTTCGAATCTACCAGATGCTCTGCTGGAGAAGGAGGGGCAATCTCCTACACCAGTCAGATCCAATTTGACGGAACACACACACACAAAATAGTATCATTTAAAAAAACAAAACAAACCTCACAACTAAATAAAAAACTAAAGGAATAAATGCTGAAGAGGGATTAAAAAAAGATAAAGTATTATAAAAAAATGTGTAAAGAGCTAGAGTTATAAAACCAAAAGAGAATAATAAGCTTGGCACTTCTCAAGGTGAAAGAACTGAAGTACAAATTCAAGCTTTGAGCTGCAATACTGAAGGATTCTATGGACCAAAAAAATCTTTAATGTTGTTCCTGCTGTTAGGAAACACCTAGTCAACTAGGATGAGGTGAATAACAGATGTTGCCCTGTCCTCTACCATCCTAACAATTTCAAATATGCTACAGTTACAGTCATTGTGTGTTTATCAATCCTGTTGGAAGGTCTTTTGCTCTTTTTCTCACCTTCCACCTTTCCCAGCAAGGTATCTCTTCTCAAGAACTGCCCCCTTCTGATAATGCCCAAAGGCTCTACTTTCAGGGTCATTTCTATAGCTTGCTACAAGAGAAGTTTCTCTGATCTTAAACAGCACTAATAATATGCTCAAAGTATGTGAGATGAAGATTCACCATCCTTGCCAAGCACCCTGGTGGCATTTCACCCAAAACATATTTGTTTGACTGCAGCCCATGAGATATTGAGTACTCTTCTCCAATACCACAATTCCAAGGCATTCATTCCTAGGCATTGACTCTTCTGTTATCCTTATTCACTGCTCAGCTTTTAGATGCATAGGGAACAATTACAAACACCATGGCTTGGATGAGGTGTACCTCCGTCTCATAACTTGTTCTGTAACACTTTGGAGAGGTTCTTGTAGAAAGCATCAAAAGAAGATGGAAGGAATACATAGAATCTCTTTACCAAAATGAATTGGAAGATGAATAAAATTAAAATAAGTGCAACAAAATCAAAATATGGCCTTGAGTCTATCTCACTTGAATGTAAAAATCATCTCCAGAAAAGGTCTGAGGCATCGAACACTAATGATTTAGCACCAAATGAGTTGTGGGATGACATAAAAGATCTAATTCGTGAAAAGGAAAAAAGGTCATTACAAAGACAGAGGAGGAAGAAAAACCAGAAATGGATGTCAGAAGAGAATGAAAATTGCTCTAGAGCATCAAGAAGTCAAAACAAAGGGAAGAGATGCCAAAGCATAAAAGCTGAATAGAAGATATCAAGGGCAGTAAGATAATGTGAAGTATTATTAGGGTATGTGCAAAGAGCTGGAGTTGGAAAGTAAAAAGGAAAGGAATTGTTTGGCATTTTTCAAGTCGGAACAATTGAAAAACAAATTAAAGCCTCAAATTGAAATAATGAGAGACATTCGCTTGTCAACCAAAAGTTCAGCAGTTTGAACCTACGATCCAAAATATAGGGAAAGATGAAGCACTGTGCTCCCGTAAGGACTTACTGCCTTGGAAACACTGGGAAATTAGTTCAGTTGCCTTCAGGGTCAACAGAAGTCAGAATTAGTGTGTTGGCAGAGGATTTGATGCTTGACTCTTAGAACACATCATTTTCTTTCTCTCTCTCTCTTTTTTGTTTTCTGTCCTTTTATTTCTACTCCTCTTTCGCATATATACATTACAATTCTAGAACAACTTGGCAGTCATTTCTAAGCAGCTACATATTTATCTTAGTCCCCATTATGTCCATCAAACTACTTTTAAAGCAGAATCATAATTTTTTTAAATTACCACAACAGATAAGGCACTGGTGTGATGGCTTAGTTGTGGCAGAAAAGTCAATCCTGAACGAACTTGGTAATCTCGAAATCCTCCTGCCACAGAGAGTGTGGTTAAATTTATGTGGTGGGCGTTCAGAATCCAATAGTTGTTTACAGTCACATAAAAATCTAGTAGAGGAAAAAAAGAGAAACATTAATATAGTAGTCATTTCTTACAATAATACAGTATCTATAGTGATAGAGATCAAACAAATTTTTTTAATTTTATTTTATTAATTTTAATGAACATTTACAGAGATTTTGGATTTCCATTCATTCGTTGTTGCACTTTTTTCTCTACCCACCCCCCCAAGTTCGCTCCTCTCTTTGAAAAGCAAAAGATAAACCCCTTCACTGGTATACAATCCCCCCACACTCCCCCCAATGCACTCCACTATGCAACCTTAATTCTGGATTCCTGTGATAATCATAATATCCTATCATATATTGCTTTATTATTATTATTATTAATTTCAATGAACATCTACAGAGATTTTGGACTTCCATTCATTCATTGTTGCACTTTTCTCCCCCCCCCCCCC